>NC_052147.1:284997606-285069280 GCF_902713615.1 Scyliorhinus canicula
CAGTCTGGGAATGGTGTTCTCACAGTCAGTGTCACAGTGAAGCAGTCTGGGAACGGTGTCCTCGCAGTCAGCGTCACAGTGAAGCAGTTTGGAACGGTGTCCTTGCAGTCAGTGTCACAGTGAAGCAGTCTGGGAGCGGTGTCCTCGCAGTCAGTGTCACAGTGAAGCAGCCTGGGAACGGTGTCCTCGCAGTCAGTGTCACAGTGAAGCAGTCTGGGAATGGTGTCCTTGCAGTCAGCGTCACAGTGAGGCAGTCTGGGAACGGTGTCCTCACAGTCAGTGTCACAGTGAAGCAGTCTGGGAACGGTGTCCTTCCAGTCAGTGTCACAGTGAAGCAGTCTGGGAGCGGTGTCCTGCAGTCAGCGTCTCAGTGAAGCAGTCTGGGAACGGTGTCTAGCAGTCAGTGTCACAGTGAAGCAGTCTGGGAATGGTGTCCTGCAGTCAGCGTCACAGTGAAGCAGTCTGGGAACGGTGTCCTTGCAGTCAGTGTCACAGTGAAGCATTCTGGGAATAGTGTCCTCACAGTCAGCGTCACAGTGAGGCAGCCTGGGAATGGTGTCCTCACAGTCAGTGTCACAGTGAAGCAGTCTGGGAATGGTGTCCTGCAGTCAGCGCCACAGTGAAGCAGTCTGGGAACGGTGTCCTGCCGTCAGCGTCACAGTGAGCAGTCCGGGAGCGGTGTCCGCACAGTGTCACAGTGAAGCGGTCTGGGAACGGTGTCCTCGCTGTCAGTGTCACAGTGAAGCAGTCTGGGAACTGTGTACTCACAGTCAGCGTCACAGTGAAGCAGTCTGGGAGCGGTGTCCTGGCAGTCAGCGTCACAGTAACGCAGTCTGGGAACCGTGTCCTCGCAGTCAGCGTCACAGTGAAGCAGTCTGGGAACGGTGTCCTCACAGCGTCACAGTGAAGCAGTCTGGGAACGGTGTCATAGAACATAGAACATAGAACAGTACAGCACAGAACAGGCCCTTCAGCCCTCAATGTTGTGCCGAGCCATGATCACCCTACTCAAACCCACATATCCACCCTATACCCGTAACCCAACAACCCCTCCCCCCCTTAACCTTACATTTATTAGGACACTACGGACAATTTAGCATGGCCAATCCACCTAACCCGCACATCTTTGGACTGTGGGAGGAAACCGGAGCACCCGGAGGAAACCCACGCACACAGGGGGAGGACGTGCAGACTCCACACAGACAGTGACCCAGCCGGGAATCGAACCTGGAACCCTGGAGCTGTGAAGCATTTATGCTAACCACCATGCTGCCCTGTCTCGCAGTCAGCGTGAGAGTGAAGCATTCTGGGAATAGTGTCCTCACAGTCAGCATCACAGTGAAGCATTCTGGGAACGGTGTCCTCGCAGTCAGCGTCACAGTGAAGCAGTCTGGGAACGGTGTCCTTGCAGTCAGTGTCACAGTGAAGCAGTCTGGGAACGGTGACCTGCAGTTAGTGTCACAGTGAAGTAGTCTGGGAACTGTGTCCTTGCAGTCAGTGTCACAGTGAAGCAGTCTGGGAATAGTGTCCTCACAGTCAGCGTCACAGTGAGGCAGTCTGGGAATGGTGTTCTCACAGTCAGTGTCACAGTGAAGCGGTCTGGGAACGGTGTTCTACAGTCAGCGTCACAGTGAAGCAGTCTGGGAACGGTGTCCTCGCCGTCAGCGTCACAGTGAAGCAGTCTGGGATCAATGTCCTTGCAGTCAGCGTCACAGTGAAGCAGCCTGGGAACGGTGTCCTCACAGTCAGCGTCACAGTGAAGCAGTCTGGGAATGGTGTCCTCGCAGTCTGCGTCACAGTGAAGCAGTCTGGGAACGGTGCCCGCGCAGTCAGCGTCAGAGTGAAGCAGTCTGGGAACAATGTCCTTGCAGTCAGCGTCGCAGTGAAGCAGTCTGGGAATGGTGTCCTCGCAGTCAGCGTCAGAGTGAAGCAGTCTGGGAACAATGTCCTTGCAGTCAGCGTCGCAGTGAAGCAGTCTGGGAACGGTGTCCTCGCAGTCAGCGTCAGAGTGAAGCAGTCTGGGAACAATGTCCTTGCAGTCAGCGTCGCAGTGAAGCAGTCTGGGAACGGTGACCTCGCAGTCAGCGTCACAGTGAAGCAGTCTGGGAATGGTGTCCTCGCAGTCAGCGTCAGAGTGAAGCAGTCTGGGAACAATGTCCTTGCAGTCAGCGTCGCAGTGAAGCAGTCTGGGAACGGTGACCTCGCAGTCAGCGTCACAGTGAGGCAGTCTGGGATCAATGTCCTTGCAGTCAGCGTCACAGTGAAGCAGCCTGGGAACGGTGTCCTCACAGTCAGTGTCACAGTGAAGCAGTCTGGGAGCGGTGTCCTCGCAGTCAGCTTCACAGTGAAGCAGCCTGGGAACGGTGTCCTGCAGTCAGCGTCACAGTGAAGCAGTCTGGGAACGGTGTCCTCGCAGTCAGCGTCACAGTGAAGCAGTCTGGGAACGGTGTCCTCGCAGTCAGCGTCACAGTGAAGCAGTCTGGGAACGGTGCCCGCGCAGTCAGTGTCACAGTGAAGTAGTCTGGGAACGGTGCCCTCGCAGTCAGTGTCACAGTGAAGCAGTCTGGGAACGGTCTCCTGCAGTCAGCGTCACAGTGAAGCAGTCTGGGAACAGTGTCCTCGCAGTCAGCATCACAGTGAAGCAGTCTGGGAATGGTGTCCTGCAGTCAGCGTCACAGTGATGCAGTTTGGGAACTGTGTCCTTGCAGTCAGTGTCACAGTGAAGCAGTCTGGGAACGGTGTCCTGCAGTCAGCGTCACAGTGATGCAGTTTGGGAACTGTGTCCTTGCAGTCAGTGTCACAGTGAAGCATTCTGAGAATAGTGTCCTCACAGTCAGCGTCACAGTGAGGTAGTCTGGGAATGGTGTCCTCACAGTCAGTGTCACAGTGAAGCAGTCTGGGAACAGTGTCCTCGCAGTCAGTGTCACAGTGAAGCAGTCTGGGAACGGTGTCCTGCAGTCAACGTCACAGTGAAGCATTCTGGGAATAGTGTCCTCACAGTCAGCATCACAGTGAAGCAGTCTGGGAATGGTGTCCTGCAGTCAGCGTCACAGTGAAGCAGTCTGGGAACTGTGTCCTTGCAGTCAGTGTCACAGTGAAGCATTCTGAGAATAGTGTCCTCACAGTCAGCGTCACAGTGAGGTAGTCTGGGAATGGTGTCCTCACAGTCAGTGTCACAGTGAAGCAGTCTGGGAACGGTGTCCTCGCAGTCAGCGTCACAGTGAAGCAGTCTGGGAATGGTGTCCTCACAGTCAGTGTCACAGTGAAGCAGTCTGGGAACGGTGTCCTCGCAGTCAGCGTCACAGTGAAGCAGTCTGGGAACGGTGTTCTGCAGTCAGCGCCACAGTGAAGCAGTCTGGGAGCGGTGTCCTCACAGTCAGCGTCACAGTGAGGCAGTCTGGGAATGGTGTCCTCACAGTCAGTGTCACAGTGAAGCAGTCTGGGAACGGTGTCCTCACAGCGTCACAGTGAAGCAGTCTGGGAACGGTGTCATAGAACATAGAACATAGAACAGTACAGCACAGAACAGGCCCTTCAGCCCTCAATGTTGTGCCGAGCCATGATCACCCTACTCAAACCCACATATCCACCCTATACCCGTAACCCAACAACCCCTCCCCCCCTTAACCTTACATTTATTAGGACACTACGGGCAATTTAGCATGGCCAATCCACCTAACCCGCACATCTTTGGACTGTGGGAGGAAACCGGAGCACCCGGAGGAAACCCACGCACACAGGGGGAGGACGTGCAGACTCCACACAGACAGTGACCCAGCCGGGAATCGAACCTGGAACCCTGGAGCTGTGAAGCATTTATGCTAACCACCATGCTGCCCTGTCTCGCAGTCAGCGTGAGAGTGAAGCATTCTGGGAATAGTGTCCTCACAGTCAGCATCACAGTGAAGCATTCTGTGAACGGTGTCCTCGCAGTCAGTGTCACAGTGAAGCAGTCTGTGAACGGTGTCCTCGCAGTCAGTGTCACAGTGAAGTAGTCTGGGAACTGTGCCCTTGCAGTCAGTGTCACAGTGAAGCAGTCTGGGAATAGTGTCCTCACAGTCAGCGTCACAGTGAGGCAGTCTGGGAATGGTGTCCTCACAGTCAGTGTCACAGTGAAGCGGTCTGGGATCAATGTCCTTGCAGTCAGCGTCACAGTGAAGCAGCCTGGGAATGGTGTCCTCACAGTCAGCGTCACAGTGAAGCAGTCTGGGAATGGTGTTCTACAGTCAGCGTCACAGTGAAGCAGTCTGGGAACGGTGTCCTCGCAGTCAGCGTCACAGTGAAGCAGTCTGGGATCAATGTCCTTGCAGTCAGCGTCACAGTGAAGCAGCCTGGGAATGGTGTCCTCACAGTCAGCGTCACAGTGAAGCAGTCTGGGAATGGTGTCCTCGCAGTCAGCGTCAGAGTGAAGCAGTCTGGGAACAATGTCCTTGCAGTCAGCGTCGCAGTGAAGCAGTCTGGGAACGGTGACCTCGCAGTCAGCGTCACAGTGAGGCAGTCTGGGATCAATGTCCTTGCAGTCAGCGTCACAGTGAAGCAGCCTGGGAACGGTGTCCTCACAGTCAGTGTCACAGTGAAGCAGTCTGGGAATGGTGTCCTTGCAGTCACCGTCATAGTGAAGCAGTCTGGGAACGGTGTCCTCGCAGTCAGCGTCACAGTGAGGCAGTCTGGGATCAATGTCCTTGCAGTCAGCGTCACAGTGAAGCAGCCTGGGAACGGTGTCCTCACAGTCAGTGTCACAGTGAAGCAGTCTGGGAATGGTGTCCTTGCAGTCACCGTCATAGTGAAGCAGTCTGAGAACAGTATCCTCGAAATTATTGTCACAGTGAAGCAGTCTGGGAGCGGTGTCCTTGCAGTCAGTGTCACAGTGAAGCAGTCTGGGAGCGGTGTCCTCGCAGTCAGCATCACAGTGAAGCAGCCTGGGAACGGTGTCCTGCAGTCAGCGTCACAGTGAAGCAGTCTGGGAACGGTGCCCGCGCAGTCAGTGTCACAGTGAAGTAGTCTGGGAACGGTGCCCTCGCAGTCAGTGTCACAGTGAAGCAGTCTGGGAACGGTGTCCTGCAGTCAGCGTCACAGTGAAGCAGTCTGGGAACAGTGTCCTCGCAGTCAGCATCACAGTGAAGCAGTCTGGGAATGGTGTCCTGCAGTCAGCGTCACAGTGATGCAGTTTGGGAACTGTGTCCTTGCAGTCAGTGTCACAGTGAAGCAGTCTGGGAACGGTGTCCTGCAGTCAGCGTCACAGTGAAGCAGTCTGGGAACGGTGTTCTGCAGTCAGCGCCACAGTGAAGCAGTCTGGGAGCGGTGTCCTCACAGTCAGCGTCACAGTGAGGCAGTCTGGGAATGGTGTCCTCACAGTCAGTGTCACAGTGAAGCAGTCTGGGAACGGTGTCCTCACAGCGTCACAGTGAAGCAGTCTGGGAACGGTGTCATAGAACATAGAACATAGAACAGTACAGCACAGAACAGGCCCTTCAGCCCTCAATGTTGTGCCGAGCCATGATCACCCTACTCAAACCCACATATCCACCCTATACCCGTAACCCAACAACCCCTCCCCCCCTTAACCTTACATTTATTAGGACACTACGGGCAATTTAGCATGGCCAATCCACCTAACCCGCACATCTTTGGACTGTGGGAGGAAACCGGAGCACCCGGAGGAAACCCACGCACACAGGGGGAGGACGTGCAGACTCCACACAGACAGTGACCCAGCCGGGAATCGAACCTGGAACCCTGGAGCTGTGAAGCATTTATGCTAACCACCATGCTGCCCTGTCTCGCAGTCAGCGTGAGAGTGAAGCATTCTGGGAATAGTGTCCTCACAGTCAGCATCACAGTGAAGCATTCTGTGAACGGTGTCCTCGCAGTCAGTGTCACAGTGAAGCAGTCTGTGAACGGTGTCCTCGCAGTCAGTGTCACAGTGAAGTAGTCTGGGAACTGTGCCCTTGCAGTCAGTGTCACAGTGAAGTAGTCTGGGAATAGTGTCCTCACAGTCAGCGTCACAGTGAGGCAGTCTGGGAATGGTGTCCTCACAGTCAGTGTCACAGTGAAGCGGTCTGGGATCAATGTCCTTGCAGTCAGCGTCACAGTGAAGCAGCCTGGGAATGGTGTCCTCACAGTCAGCGTCACAGTGAAGCAGTCTGGGAATGGTGTTCTACAGTCAGCGTCACAGTGAAGCAGTCTGGGAACGGTGTCCTCGCAGTCAGCGTCACAGTGAAGCAGTCTGGGATCAATGTCCTTGCAGTCAGCGTCACAGTGAAGCAGCCTGGGAATGGTGTCGTCACAGTGAAGCAGTCTGGGAATGGTGTCCTCGCAGTCAGCGTCAGAGTGAAGCAGTCTGGGAACAATGTCCTTGCAGTCAGCGTCGCAGTGAAGCAGTCTGGGAACGGTGACCTCGCAGTCAGCGTCACAGTGAGGCAGTCTGGGATCAATGTCCTTGCAGTCACCGTCATAGTGAAGCAGTCTGGGAACGGTGTCCTCGCAGTCAGCGTCACAGTGAGGCAGTCTGGGATCAATGTCCTTGCAGTCACCGTCATAGTGAAGCAGTCTGAGAACAGTATCCTCGAAATTATTGTCACAGTGAAGCAGTCTGGGAGCGGTGTCCTTGCAGTCACCGTCATAGTGAAGCAGTCTGGGAACGGTGTCCTCGCAGTCAGTGTCACAGTGAAGCAGTCTGGGAGCGGTGTCCTCGCAGTCAGCATCACAGTGAAGCAGCCTGGGAACGGTGTCCTGCAGTCAGCGTCACAGTGAAGCAGTCTGGGAACGGTGCCCGCGCAGTCAGTGTCACAGTGAAGTAGTCTGGGAACGGTGCCCTCGCAGTCAGTGTCACAGTGAAGCAGTCTGGGAACGGTGTCCTGCAGTCAGCGTCACAGTGAAGCAGTCTGGGAACAGTGTCCTCGCAGTCAGCATCACAGTGAAGCAGTCTGGGAATGGTGTCCTGCAGTCAGCGTCACAGTGATGCAGTTTGGGAACTGTGTCCTTGCAGTCAGTGTCACAGTGAAGCAGTCTGGGAACGGTGTCCTGCAGTCAGCGTCACAGTGATGCAGTTTGGGAACTGTGTCCTTGCAGTCAGTGTCACAGTGAAGCATTCTGAGAATAGTGTCCTCACAGTCAGCGTCACAGTGAGGTAGTCTGGGAATGGTGTCCTCACAGTCAGTGTCACAGTGAAGCAGTCTGGGAACAGTGTCCTCGCAGTCAGTGTCACAGTGAAGCAGTCTGGGAACGGTGTCCTGCAGTCAGCGTCACAGTGAAGCATTCTGGGAATAGTGTCCTCACAGTCAGCATCACAGTGAAGCAGTCTGGGAATGGTGTCCTGCAGTCAGCGTCACAGTGAAGCAGTCTGGGAACTGTGTCCTTGCAGTCAGTGTCACAGTGAAGCATTCTGAGAATAGTGTCCTCACAGTCAGCGTCACAGTGAAGCAGTCTGGGAACGGTGTTCTGCAGTCAGCGCCACAGTGAAGCAGTCTGGGAGCGGTGTCCTCACAGTCAGCGTCACAGTGAGGTAGTCTGGGAATGGTGTCCTCACAGTCAGTGTCACAGTGAAGCAGTCTGGGAACGGTGTTCTGCAGTCAGTGCCACAGTGAAGCTGTCTGGGAGCGGTGTCCTCGCAGTCAGCATCGCAGTGAAGCAGTCTGGGAACGGTGTTCTGCAGTCAGCGCCACAGTGAAGCAGTCTGGGAGCGGTGTCCTCGCAGTCAGCGTCACAGTGAAGCAGTCTGGGAACGGTGTTCTGCAGTCAGCGTCACAGTGACGCAGTCTGGGAACGGTGTCCTGCAGTCAGCGCCACAGTGAAGCAGTCTGGGAACGGTGTCCTGCCGTCAGCATCAGAGTGAAGCAGTCTGGGAACGGTGTCCTGCCGTCAGCGTCACAGTGAGCAGTCTGGGAACGGTGTCCGCACAGTGTCACAGTGAAGCAGTCTGGGAACGGTGTCATAGAACATAGAACAGTACAGCACAGAACAGGCCCTTCGGCCCTCAATGTTGTGCCGAGCCATGATCATCCTACTCAAACCCACATATCCACCCTATACCCGTAACCCAACAACCCCCCCCCCCCAACCTTACATTTATTAGGACACTACGGGCAATTTAGCATGGCCAATCCACCTAACCCGCACATCTTTGGACTGTGGGAGGAAACCGGAGCACCCGGAGGAAACCCACGCACACAGGGGGAGGACGTGCAGACTCCACACAGACAGTGACCCAGCCGGGAATCGAACCTGGGACCCTGGAGCTGTGAAGCATTTATGCTAACCACCATGCTACCCTGTCCTCGCAGTCAGCGTGAGAGTGAAGCAGTCTGGGAACAATGTCCTTGCAGTCAGCGTCGCAGTGAAGCAGTCTGGGAACGGTGTCCTCACAGTCAGCGTGAGAGTGAAGCAGTCTGGGAACAGTGTCCTTGCAGCCACCGTCATAGTGAAGCAGTCTGGGAAT
This sequence comes from Scyliorhinus canicula, assembly GCF_902713615.1. Classification (NCBI taxonomy): domain Eukaryota; kingdom Metazoa; phylum Chordata; class Chondrichthyes; order Carcharhiniformes; family Scyliorhinidae; genus Scyliorhinus; species Scyliorhinus canicula. The sequence goes on from NC_052147.1 coordinate 285,006,044, forward strand.
GGTGATCTGCAGTCAGCGACACAGTGAAGCAGTTTGGGAACGGTGTCCTTGCAGTCAGCATCACAGTGAAGCAGTCTGGGAACGGTGTCCTTACAGTCAGCGTCACAGTGAAGCAGTTTGGGAACGGTGTCCTTGCAGTCAGCATCACAGTGAAGCAGTCTGGGAACAGTGCCCTCGCAGTCAGCACCACAGTGAAGCAGTCCCGAGAATGGTGTCCTTGCAGTCACCGTCATAGTAAAGCAGTCTGGGAACGGTGTCCTCGCAATCAGTGTCACAGTGAAGCAGTCTGGGAGCGGTGTCCTCACAGTCAGCGTCTCAGTGAAGCAGTTTAGAACGGTTCCCTCGCAGCATCTCAGTGAAGCAGTCTGGGAGCGGTGTCCTCGCAGTCAGCATCACAATGAAGCAGCCTGGGAACGGTGCCCGCGCAGTCAGTGTCACAGTGAAGTAGTCTGGGAACTGTGTCCTCGCAGTCAGCACCACAGTGAAGCAGTCTGGGAACGGTGTCCTCGCAGTCAGCGTCACAGTGAAGCAGTCTGGGAACGGTGTCCTCGCAGTCAGCGTCACAGTGAAGCAGTCTGGGAACGGTGTCCTGGCAGTCAGCGTCACAGTGAAGCAGTCTGGGAACGGTGTCCTCGCAGCGTCACAGTGAAGCAGTCTGGGAACGGTGTTCTCGCAGCGTCACAGTGAAGCAGTCTGGGAACTGTGTCCTCGCAGTCAGTGTCACAGTGAAGCAGTCTGGGAACGGTGTCCTCGCAGTCAGTGTCACAGTGAAGCAGTCTGGGAACGGTGTCCTCGCAGTCAGCGTCACAGTGAAGCAGTCTGGGAACGGTGTCCCCGCAGTCAGCGTCACAGTGAAGCAGTCTGGGAACGGTGTTCTCGCAGCGTCACAGTGAAGCAGTCTGGGAACTGTGTCCTCGCAGTCAGTGTCTCAGTGAAGCAGTCTGGGAACGGTGTCCTCGCAGTCAGCGTCACAGTGAAGCAGTCTGGGAACAGTTTCTTCGCCGTCAGTGTCCAATGTGATCTAGCGAGACTTTGCGATGTAAATCTCAAGCAATGTGGGAGCGTTCGCTTTATAGCAAAGCTGCATATTGATGCGGGATAGTAAGTCTCACTTAAATGTGGAGACTCCTGAGGTATTGGAGTCTGTCCTCTTCACCTTAGAGACCTCGGGCGAGCGGTGTTTAACACTGCTTCCCCAGAAACGGGGACCAGAAGGAACGGTACGCGTGTGGGTCTCCCAGGGGATCGGAGGACCCCAGCTACAAGTCCTTTGGGCAGGGGGTACACTAGCACTGCTAGTCTCAGCTGGGCACCCTGGTACTGGGCTGGTACTGCCAAGGTGCCAAGTTAATACGTTTTGTGCATGTGTGATTGGGCTGGGTTGCCCTGGGTTGTTGTGGACGGCTGGGAATTAACTATCCACCACTGTACCCTTTCCTTCTATTTCATTTGTTTAAATTTTGTAACAAGCCTTCTCTAATCGTCGGTCAAACATGCTTTCTTTATCTTGCCGAATAGTCACTCCTCAAAAAACTCTATTTAATTTGTCAAATAGGGAAAATCTGAATTCTAGTTTAACACATTGGTTTCCAAATTGCTCATCCACAATATTTAGAATTACGGATCTGAAGAGTTTAAAATCAGCCCCTCTGACAAATCCTCTGTGATTCGCTTCCAAACAATACTTATGTAACTTGGCTTTTATTCTCAACTCCTGATCAATATTTTGTTTCTTTCAGAAATGGACATCGCGAGAAGTTTCTCCTTCAGTGGAGTTGATTTGTTCACCGATGAAAATTATACTTATTTTGACATCTTCAACAGCAGTGAAGATTATCCTTCCTTTGATTTTGGCGTTAGCCCCTGTACCCTTGATATTCATGACAACTGGATTAACACGGCACTGGCTGTTGTCTATAGCCTGGTGTGTTTCCTCGCTGTGACTGGGAACATGGTTGTAATGGTTGTTTTACTTTACCATCGACGCACAATGGTGTACACAGACATCTACCTGCTTCATCTGGCAGTAGCAGATCTCCTATTCGCCGTGACCTTGCCCTTTTGGGCAGTGTATGCCATATCTGGCTGGATATTTGGCAATGCCATGTGCAAGATCATCAGCCTGTTGCAGGAAGTTAACTTTTACAGTGGGATTCTGTTACTGGCTTGTATCAGTGTCAACCGCTATCTGTCCATCGTCTATTCCACAAAGAACCACCAGCAGAAGAGGCCATTTCTAATCAAGGTGATATGCGCTGTTGTCTGGGTCTTGGCCATTCTTCTGTCTTTGCCTATTCTGCACAAGGGCGAATATACTCCGCCTACACTCAGCAGAACCATGTGTTATGAAACACACAGCGGTGAATCAGCTGAAATATGGAGAATAACCACCAGGTTTCTGAGACACATTATTGGGTTCCTCATTCCACTGACTGTGATGATCTTCTGCTACAGTGCGACGATTTGGAGACTGTGTCAAACGAGGGGGTTCCAGAAACAGAGAGCAATGAAAGTCATCATCGCGGTGGTGCTGGCCTTCCTCATTTGTTGGTTCCCGCACAATATCACCGTGTTCATCGACACGCTGATGAGGGCCAAACTCATCAATGAGACCTGTGACAGGCGCAATCATATCGACAGGGCTCTAATTGGAACCCAAACCTTGGGATTCCTGCACAGCTGCATCAACCCAATCCTGTACGCATTCATCGGGGTGAAATTCAGGAACAACCTGGTCAAACTTCTGGCTGCAGAAAGGATCATTAAACAAAGTGGAAGGCCACATTTTAAGAGATCTGTGTCCTCTTCCTCTGAATCTGCACTGATTTCAAGCACCATATAAAATGTTTGTATCGAGGTATTAGAGCCAAATAGTAAAATCGCAAATAAAAATGAATGGGCTTTTTAGAACAAAGTAATTGAGTAACTGCGCTGAGCGATGTTTAGATTTGAACAGAAATCAACTTTTCCCTGATGGTTCTTCATGTTGCACAATGGTCAGAATAAACCGTAGGTTTTTCCAGTGTTGCAGCTTTGCACCAATCTCCACTACATCATCTGTTTATCTTCTGATTACTTAACTTTGATAATAATCTTTATTGTCACAAGTAGGCTTACATTATCACCGCAATGATGTTACTGTGAAAAGCCCCTAGTCGCCACACTCCGGCGCCTGTTCGGGTACGCAGAGGGAGAATTCAGAATGTCCAATTCACCTAACAGCACGTCTTTCGGGACTTGTGGGAGGAAACCGGAGCACCCGGAGGGAACCCACGCAGACACGGGGAGAATGTGCAGACTCCGCACAGACAGTGCTCCAAGCCGGGAATCGAACCTGGGAACCTGGAGCTGTGAAGCAACAGCGATACCCACTGTGCATTTCCTGTTTTTATTTGTTCTCATTATTATTCTTCTTATTCCTTTTCAATTTAATCTATATATTTTTTATTCATTTATGGGATGTGGGGGCCGTCGCTGATTAGGGCAGCATTTATTGCCCGTCCCTAGTTGTCCTTTGGAAGGTGGTGGTGAGCTGCCTTCTTGAACCGCTACAGTCCTTCTGGTGTAGGTACACCCACAGTGCTGTTAGGGAGGGGATTTCAGGCTGTTGCCCCAGCGACAGTGAAGGAACAGCGATATATTTCCAAGTCAGGGTGGTTGTTTATTCAGGAACCTCAGCTCTGGATGTCCACATTATCTGCTTTTTAAAGCCCTCCCATTGTCCATTTACTGCTTTACCGGCTATTTCCTGATTCAAAACCACATACTGCATTTAGACCTCTTCCAGTTGAGTATATTTGTCTTTGATTGTTCGTTTCTGCTTTTCATAACTATTTTAGATCTAATGATAATGTGATCGCTATTTCCTCAATGCAACATGCTTCGCCTTCCCCCTTACATTTCCCGTGAACAGATAAACACCATCTCCTGCCTCAATGGGGTGGAAACGTACTTGACAAGGAGTATCTTCTTGCAGGAGTTCCTCCACCGCTTTTCCCCTTTACACTGTTGTCTCCCAATCTGTTCCTGGATAATTGATGTGCTGCTTTATTGATGCTCTAATGTCCGCCTTCTGTCACATGAATATTTCCATGTTTCACTGATTTTACAATCTTGAATTTCTTTGCAGTTTTGTTCCTTTATCTTTTTCCCAATATTGGTGCCTGTATCATGCGAGGATGTGAGGGGTGTGGGAGGTGCGGAGGATGGATATGGAGATCCGTAAGGCAGTTGCTGTGCATCGGACAAACTGCGCTGAAGGAAGGGACATTGGGTGCCCTTAAAGCAGATTTTTTTGGAAATTAATGCTGATGGAACGGCTCTGACGGGAACTGAATAGCCAGAGTGGAAGTTGCTGAATTGTAACCGCTCTGAACTAAAAAGCATTCGCTCAGAGATTATGTTTGAGAAATAGTTTAAAACCAGTTTATGCAAAATAATCATTTTTTTTTTTGCTTCCATGTTAGGTTAGTGTTGTAACCAAAAGCTTATTCAGCAAATACGTCTATGAATGTCTGTAAGGTGATCACAAATTGTGTGTTTTCTGGCTGAGCTGACAAATTGTTAGCATTTGCAACCCACGTTATCTGTAACTAACAGCAGTCTGTGAGAACGTGGACATCAGTTAGAGATATATGTTCTGAACTCCAGGAAATTTGAGATAATGGGTGCGTAAACTGCGACATTTCTCAGGATCCTGAGACATAAAGATATAAAAGCACATCTTGCAGAATGAAGACAGTCACCTGGGAGTTCGAGCAACAATGTATGTAACTTCTGTGGCAAAACGTCCTTTGTGATCTTGATGTTTGGCCGTTGGTATGTAACATTTAACTTTTAATAAACTGCAAATTGACTCAGTGTATAAGACCTAATTTTTGGCATGAAGGCAATACAGTATGATAAATACACCTTTAGTTGTGTGAGTGTTGCTTTAAGAGGGTTGAGAGTGCGGCGGTGTGCAGTGTGAACAGAGTTGAAGGAGTGAGAGTTCCAATGGATTGGAGGGTAACGAATGCAACCCCTCTTTTTAAAAAAAGGAGGGAGAGAGAAAATGGGGAATTATAGACCGGTTAGCCTGACATCGGTGATGGGGAAAATGCTGGAGTCAATTATTAAGGATGAAATAACTGAGCATTTGGAAAGTGGGGACAGGATCGGTCCAAGCCAGCATGGATTCACTAAAGGGAAATCAGGCTTGACAAATCTTCTGGAATTTTATAACAATGTGACCAGCAGAGTGGACAAGGGTGAACCAATGGATGTTGTGTATCTGGACTTTCAAAAGGCTTTTGACAAGGTCCCACACAAGAGATTAGTGAGCAAAATTAAAGCTCATGGTACTGGGGGCAATGTATTGATGTGGATCGAGAACTGGTTGGCAGACAGGAAGCAGAGAGTGGGAATAAACGGGTTCTTTTCAGAGTGGCAGGCAGTGACAAGTGGGGTACCGTAGGGTTCAGTGCTGGGACCCCAGCTGTTCACAATATACATGAATGATTTGGACGAAGGAATTGCAATATCTCCAGACGACACTAAGCTGGGTGGCAGTGTACACTGTGAGGAGGATGCAGAGAGGCTGCAGGGTGACTTGGACAGGCTGGCTGAGTGGGCAAATACTTGGCAGATGCTGTATAATGTGGGTAAATATGAGGTTATCCACTTTGGTGGAAAAACAGGAAGTCAGATTATTATCTGAATGGGCAGTTTAGGAAAAGCGGAAGTGTAACGAGACCTGGGTGTCACGGTGGAACAGTCGCTGAAGGTTGGAATGCAGGTACAGCAGGCGGTGAGGGTTGGCATGCAGGTACAGCAGGTGGTGAGGGTTGGCATGCAGGTACAGCAGGCGGTGAGGGTTGGGATGCAGGTATAGCAGGCGGTGAGGGTTGGCATGCAGGTACAGCAGGCGGTGAGGGTTGGCATGCAGGTACAGCAGGCGGTGAGGGTTGGCATGTAGGTACAGCAGGTGGTGAGGGTTGGCATGCAGGTACAGCAGGCGGTGAGGGTTGGCATGCAGGTACAGCAGGCAGTGAGGGTTGGGATGCAGGTACAGCAGGCGGTGAGGGTTGGCATGCAGGTACAGCAGGTGGTGAGGGTTGGCATGCAGGTACAGCAGGCGGTGAGGGTTGGCATGTAGGTACAGCAGGCGGTGAGGGTTGGGATGCAGGTACAGCAGGCGGTGAGGGTTGGCATGCAGGTACAGCAGGTGGTGAAGGTTGGGATGCAGGTACAGCAGGCGGTGAGGGTTGGGATGCAGGTATAGCAGGCGGTGAGGGTTGGCATGCAGGAACAGCAGGCAGTGAGGGTTGGCATGCAGGTACAGCAGGCGGTGAGGGTTGGGATGCAGGTACAGCAGGTGGTGAGGGTTGGGATGCAGGTACAGCAGGTGGTGAGGGTTGGCATGCAGGTACAGCAGGCGGTGAGGGTTGGGATGCAGGTACAGCAGGTGGTGAGGGTTGGCATGCAGGTACAGCAGGCGGTGAAGGTTGGGACGCAGGTACAGCAGGTGGTGAGGGTTGGCATGCAGGTACAGCAGGCAGTGAGGGTTGGGATGCAGGTACAGCAGGCGGTGAGGGTTGGGATGCAGGTACAGCAGGCGGTGAAGGTTGGCATGCAGGTACAGCAGGCGGTGAGGGTTGGCATGCAGGTACAGCAGGCGGTGAGGGTTGGCATGCAGGTACAGCAGGCGGTGAGGGTTGGCATGCAGGTACAGCAGGCGGTGAGGGTTGGCATGCAGGTACAGCAGGTGGTGGGGGTTGGCATGCAGGTACAGCAGGCGGTGAGGGTTGGGATGCAGGTACAGCAGGCGGTGAGGGTTGGCATGCAGGTACAGCAGGTGGTGAGGGTTGGCATGCAGGTACAGCAGGCGGTGAGGGTTGGCATGTAGGTACAGCAGGCGGTGAGGGTTGGGATGCAGGTACAGCAGGCGGTGAGGGTTGGCATGCAGGTACAGCAGGTGGTGAAGGTTGGGATGCAGGTACAGCAGGCGGTGAGGGTTGGGATGCAGGTATAGCAGGCGGTGAGGGTTGGCATGCAGGAACAGCAGGCAGTGAGGGTTGGCATGCAGGTACAGCAGGCGGTGAGGGTTGGGATGCAGGTACAGCAGGTGGTGAGGGTTGGCATGCAGGTACAGCAGGTGGTGAGGGTTGGGATGCAGGTACAGCAGGCGGTGAGGGTTGGGATGCAGGTACAGCAGGTGGTGAGGGTTGGCATGCAGGTACAGCAGGCGGTGAGGGTTGGCATGCAGGTACAGCAGGCGGTGAAGGTTGGGATGCAGGTACAGCAGGCGGTGAGGGTTGGCATGCAGGTACAGCAGGCGGTGAGGGTTGGCATGCAGGTACAGCAGGCGGTGAGGGTTGGCATGCAGGTACAACAGACGGTGAGGGTTGGCATGCAGGTACAGCAGGCGGTGAGGGTTGGCATGCAGGTACAGCAGGCGGTGAGGGTTGGCATGCAGGTACAGCAGGCGGTGAGGGTTGGGATGCAGGTACAGCAGGCGGTGAGGGTTGGGATGCAGGTACAGCAGGCGGTGAAGGTTGGCATGCAGGTACAGCAGGCGGTGAGGGTTGGCATGCAGGTACAGCAGGCGGTGAGGGTTGGCATGCAGGTACAGCAGGCGGTGAGGTTTGGCATGCAGGTACAGCAGGCGGTGAGGGTTGGCATGCAGGAACAGCAGGCGGTGAGGGTTGGCATGCAGGTACAGCAGGCGGTGAGGTTTGGCATGCAGGCACAGCAGGCGGTGAGGGTTGGGATGCAGGTACAGCAGGCGGTGAGGGTTGGCATGCAGGTACAGCAGGCGGTGAGGGTTGGCATGCAGGTACAGCAGGTGGTGAGGGTTGGGATGCAGGTACAGCAGGCGGTGAGGGTTGGCATGCAGGTACAGCAGGCGGTGAGGGTTGGCATGCAGGTACAGCAGGCGGTGAGGGTTGGGATGCAGGTACAGCAGGCGGTGAGGGTTGGTATGTAGGTACAGCAGGTGGTGAGGGTTGGGATGCAGGTACAGCAGGCGGTGAGGGTTGGCATGCAGGTACAGCAGGCGGTGAGGGTTGGCATGCAGGTACAGCAGGCGGTGAGGGTTGGCATGCAGGTACAGCAGGTGGTGAGGGTTGGGATGCAGGTACAGCAGGCGGTGAGGGTTGGCATGCAGGTACAGCAGGCGGTGAGGGTTGGCATGCAGGTACAGCAGGCGGTGAGGGTTGGCATGCAGGTACAGCAGGCGGTGAGGGTTCGCATGCAGGTACAGCAGGCGGTGAGGGTTGGTATGTAGGTACAGCAGGCGGTGAGGGTTGGCATGCAGGTACAGCAGGCGGTGAGGGTTGGCATGTAGGTACAGCAGGCGGTGAGGGTTGGTATGTAGGTACAGCAGGAGCTGAAGGTTGGGATGCAGGTACAGCAGGCGGTGAGGGTTGGCATGTAGGTACAGCAGGCGGTGAGGGTTGGCATGCAGGTACAGCAGGCGGTGAGGGTTGGCATGCAGGTACAGCAGGCGGTGAGGGTTGGCATGCAGGTACAGCAGGCGGTGAGGGTTGGCATGCAGGTACAGCAGGCGGTGAGGGTTGGCATGCAGGTACAGCAGGCGGTGAGTGTTGGCATGCAGGTACAGCAGGCGGTGAGTGTTGGCATGCAGGTACAGCAGGCGGTGAGGGTTGGCATGCAGGTACAGCAGGCGGTGAGGGTGTGGCATGCAGGTACAGCAGGCGGTGAGGGTGTGGCATGCAGGAACAGCAGGCGGTGAGGGAAGCTAATGGCATGCTGACCTTCACAGCGAGAGGATTTGAGTATAGGAGTAGGGATGTCTTGCTGCGGTTATTCAGGGCCTTGGTGAGGCTACACCTTGAGTATTGTGGCAGTTTTGGTCTCCTAGTTTGAGGAAGGACATTCCTGCTGTTGAGGGTGTCCAGCGAAGGTTCCCAGACTAATTCCCGGGATGGCAGGACTGACAGATGGAGAAAGGCTGGATGGACTGGGCTTGTACTGACTGGAGTTTAGAAGAATGAGAGGGGATCCCAAGGAAACATATAAAATCCTGATGGGACTGGACAGGCTGGATGCGGGAAGAATGTTCCCGATGTTGGGAATGTCCAGAAGTAGGGGTCACAGCCTAAGAATAAGGGATCAGCCATTCAGGACGGAGCTAAGGAAGAACTTCTTCTCTCAGAGAGTTGGGAACTTGTGGAATTCTCTCCCACAGAAAGCTGTTGGGGCCGGTTCATTGGATATATTCAAGAGGGAGCTGGACGTTGCCCTTGCGGCTAAAGGGATCAAGTGGTATGGAGAGAAAGGGAGAGTGGGATACTGAATTTGATCAGCCATAATCATATTGAATGGTGGGGCAGGGCTCGAGGGGCTGAATGGCTCCTCCTGCTCCTATTGTCTAAGTTTCTATGTTTCCAAATGCTGCTGATGTGGCTTTTCCAGCATTTTCTGATTGACATTCCCGACTGGTTTGGTTCATAAAAGCAAATTACTGCGGATGCAGGTTGATTGCAGACTGGAGAGTTTTCAATTCCTGGCAGCAAAGCTGGGCAGTTTGAATTGGAGAAGTTTCGCACCTTTTTCCCTGACTGTAGTCTTCTCTTGCTGTCGTCTGGGTACACACAGCATTGGGCTGATCACAACGGCGTCACAAAATAATCCAGGTCATGGCGAGATCTGCATCCTGATAAATTGTAGTTGGAGAGTTCAATAGAAGAACTCTTAAAGAAACCGCCCAGGAATTTCCTGGAAGCCCAGTTGTTGACACATTTACACAAAGAGGTGAACCAATAGATGCCAGTCAGCATAAAGAGGAAACTTCAATGAGCCTTCCAATAAATGTTCAAGAGATTTGTAAATCAGCCTGAGGAAATTGTTGGCTATACCCGATTACAGCTGGTTATTGGTATGAATTTACGATAAATAAGTGGGACGCGATTCTCCGACATCACGCTGGTTTGGAGAATAGCGGGCCACGCCGGATTTTCACGCGACGCCTGTCCGACGAGCTCCCGCTATTCTCCCAAACGGCAGATTTTTCACATCGGCTTTCCCGCTGAAAAACTCGGCAAACCCCCCGACACGGCCAAAATGCCGACTATCCGGCCCCCCCGCTATTCTCCGGCCCGGATGGGCCGAAGTCCCGACGTCGTGACGCCAGGTTATGACGCCGGCGATCACACCTGAGAGGGGCGAGGAGGTGAGCGGACCGCCGGAGTCTGGGCAAACCGGGGAAGGCAACCCCGAGAAGGCAGCGAACAGTGGGGGGGTGGGGGGGGGGAGAGAGAGAGAGAGGGAGGGAGGGAGGGGGAGAGAGGGAGGGAGGGGGAGGGAGGGAGGGAGGGGGAGAGGGAGGGGGAGGGAGGGGGGAGAGAGAGGGAGGGAGGGGGAGAGGGGGGGAGCGGGAGAGGGAGGGGGAGGGAGGGGGAGAGAGAGGGAGGGAGGGGGAGAGGGAGGGAGGGGGTGAGGGAGGGGGAGGGAGGGGGCAGAGAGAGGGAGGGGAGAGAGAGGAAGAGAGGGGGAGGGAGAGGGGAGAGAGAGGGAGGGAGGGGGATAGGGAGGGAGGGACGAGAGGGAGGGAGAGGGAGAGGGAGGGAGGGGGAGAGGGAGGGAGGGATGAGAGGGAGGGAGAGGGGGAGGGAGAGGGGAGAGGGAGGGAGCGGGAGAGGGAGGGAGGGAGGGGGAGAGGGAGGGAGGGGGGAGAGGGAGGGAGGGAGGGGGAGAGGGAGGGAGGGAGAGAGGGAGGGAGGGGGAGAGAGAGGGAGGGAGGGGGAGAGGGAGGGAGAGGGGGGAGAGAGGGAGGGGGAGAGAGAGGGAGGGGTGAGAGAGGGAGGGAGGGGGAGAGGGAGGGAGGGGGAGGGAGGGGGAGAGAGAGGGAGGGGGAGAGAGAGGGAGGGAGGGGGAGAGGGAGGGAGGGAGGGGGAGAGGGAGGGAGGGGAGGGGAGAGAGAGAGAGTGGTAGGGAGGGAGGTGGGAGAGGGAGGGGGGTGGGGGGAGGAAGGGGAGAGGGGGAGAGAGAGGGAGGGAGGGAGGGAGGTGGGAGAGGGAGGGGTTGGGGGAGGGAGGGGGGAGAGGGAGGGGAGAGGGAGGGGGGAGAGAGAGGGAGGGAGAGAGTGATTCGTCCATCCCCGGTTACACAATGTCAGCCACCATGCCATGGTGTGCTGGTCACGAGGACACGGCCGCTGGTTCCCCTGTGGCTTACAGCCACAGGCCACTGACGCACCCGTGAGGAGGACGTAGTTAACTGGCCGTTGGATGCAGAAAGTGACCAGGGGTGAGGCTGCCCGCGTGTCAGCAGCGCGACCAGGCCACCGGGACACACAGGTATCCCGTGGCAGGCGGCTGCCGAGTTGTCGACTAACCTCCGTCTAACATGTCCCGTTTCTCTGCCCCCCACCACCCTTCTGTAGGTTAGCACGATGCATGGGAGCAGAACGGCTATGTTCTGCGCAGTGGTTGGGGCCGCTGCACTGCATTTGGAGATGCAGCAGCGTCCACAGCCACAACCCGCAGTGGATGCAGGGACAGCTGCAGCAGCAGAGGGAAGGGCCGAGGAGTTGCCAGTCGTCGAGCAGCATGGGGGGGGGGGGAGGAGGAGGAGGAGGAGGAGGAGGAGAGGGAGGAGGAGGAGGGGGAGGAGGAGGGGAGGAGGAGGAGGAGGAGGGGGAGGAGAGAGGGAGGGTGCAGCCACGGCACCAGAGGCGACGACCAAGGCCGAGGGTGTACCGTGCCCAGGTCTCTTTCCTAACAATGACGGACATCACCTGCAGGAGGAGACTCCGGCTGAGTAGGCGGACGGTGATACATATCTGTCACCTCATGGCGCACCTCGCCCCACGTGGAACGGGGGGAAGGACACGCGATCCCGGTTGCCATCAAGGTGACGGTCGCTCTTAACTTTTATGCGACTGGCTCCTTCCAGTCTCCGAGCAGGGACCTCTCCAGGATCTCCCAGTCATCGGTCCTCAGGTGAATCCGGGATGTGACCGACGCCCTCTATGCCATCGCCGATCGCTACATCACCTTTCCCGAGGACCGAGGTAGCCAAACACAACAGAAAAGAAAGAGGAGCTGAGGGGGGAAATGGGGGCAGGGAAGAGGAGGAGGGAAAAAGGAAGGATGGGGGAGGGGCATAGAACAATAGAGGGGAGCCAGAGGGGGGGGGGGGGGGGGGGGGGGAAGACGAGGGAACACCATCTGGGAGGAAAGCACGGGAAACGACCATAATGAACAGAACAGGGCAACAGAGAGTAAGAAAGTACAGGAGGAAGGAACAACAGACGGCCGAAGCAGAGGCAAACACACAACAACAGCAAAGACCGACGGAGAAGCATGCTCAGTCTTCCCCTCCATCCAGTTCTGTTGTGTATTGCCGGTGTTGTAGTAGTCTCTTTATTAATCCACACCCCCCCACCCAAAAGACATGTGTAAAGTAATGGTCTCTCCAGTGCTTCTATGTATATATTTCCCCAGATTTTACTTTCCCACTCCTTGGCTTTTTATTTATCTGGTTTTTTAATCTATATGGTGTTTTTTGTTCTTATGATCCTGCTCTTTTTTGCTTCTCCTTGTGTACACCTGTAAATGTACCATGTGCAAAAAAACCTAATAAATGACATTTAAAAAAATAGCCGTGGTCCCAGCACAGACCCCTGAGGCACACCACTAGTCACCGGCAGCCATCCTGAAAAAGACCCCTTTATCCCCACTCTCTGCCTTCTGCCAGTCAGCCAATCCTCTATCCATGCCAGGGTCTTACCCTGAGCACCATGGACTCTTAACCTTTCATAATAATAATATTTATTGTCACAAGTAGGCTGACATTAACACTGCAGTGAAGTTACTGTGAAAATCCCCTAGTCGCCACATTCCAGCGCCTGTTCGGGTACACAGAGGGAGAATTCAGAATGTCCGATTCACCTAACAGCACGTCTTTCGGGACTTGTGGGAGGAAACCGGAGCACCCGGAGAAAACCCACGCAGACACGGGGAGAACGTGCAGACTCCGCACAGACAGTGAGCCAAGCTGGGAATCGAACCCGGGACCCTGGCGCTGTGAAGCAACAGTGCCAACCACTGTGCTGCCGTGCTGCCCTTTACCCTCCCACTCCAAGCTCCTCTGCAGGCCCGATGAGATTACCCGAACCCGACCATCAGGCAAACAACATCAACTCTGCGCCAAAGTTCCTCAAGCAACCAACACTGCATTTCAGCAAATCGTTGAAAACCAAACATGAAATATTGTTGGCAGCTTGTGCACAGTTCTGGTCGCCTCATTATAGGAAGGATGTGGATGCTTTGGAGAGGATGCAATGGAGATTTACCAGGATGCTGCCTGTAGTGATATTCAGATATCAATATACATGATCAATGCATGTAAATGTAGTCATTTCAACACTAGATATCTCACAGTCAGATACTGTAAGAACTGGTTTCCCACCTTTACTAAATCAGATGAGCATCATGATGATGTGATTCAGAACAGTGAACAAGCAAGACGTAGAATAGCTGGAGTGAGAGAAGTTAGAACTAGTTTGTTATGATTGTGTGTAGTTATCTGTATTATACTTTCACTCTTTATTGTTAGTTTTGTATTGAGTAAAAGGACTCACAGTTTATTATTTTATTACTCATTAAATAGTTCATCTTTCAACAAGAAAACTATTGGTCATTTTATCATCCTGGTGGATTCAAGAGTAATATGTTATATATTTTAGATAAGTCATTATTTAAAATATAACACTGCCTGGACTGGAGGGAATGTTTTATGAAGAAAGGTTGAGGGAGCTAGGGCTTTTCTCCCTGGAGCAAAGACGGCAGAGAGGTGACATGATAGAGGTGTAGAAGGTGATGAGAGGCATGGATAGAGTGGATAGCCAGAGACTTTTCCCCAGGGTGGAAATGGCTGTCACGAGGGGACATAATTTTAAGATGATTGGAGGAAGGTATTGGGGAGATGTCAGAGGGAGGTTCTTTACACAGAGAGTGGTGGGTGTGTGGAATGCACTGCCAGCAGAGGGGGTGGAGTCAGAGTCATTAGGGACATTTAAGCGACTCTTAGGCAGGCACATGGACAGCAGTAAATTGAAGGGGTGTAGGTTAGGTTGATCTTAGATTAGGATGAATGGTCGGCACAACATCGTGGGCTGAAGGGCCTGTACTGCGCTGTACTGTTCTTTGTTCTATATTCTACCGAGAATAATGTCGCTATCTGATTGGCATTTGCAAAGTTGTATCGCTGCTATGAGCTGTGGATGTGACTCGCAACATCCTGGTCCTCGTCAACTCCATTCCCTTCAGCATCCTCCTCAACGAAGACAACATCTCAGCCATCCATGCATCCCTCAGCCAAGGTATCACCTGTTTATAATGCAGGTGAGGTGAGAGTGACTGCCCTGACATCTAGGCAGCATTTGACCGAGTGTGGCATCAAGGAGCCCGAGCTAAACTGGAGTCAATGGGAATCAGGGGAAAACTCTCCGCTGCTTGGAGTCATACCCGGCACAAAGGGAGATGGTTGTTGTGGTTGGAGGTCAATCATCTCAGCTACAGGACATCACTGCAGGAGTTCCTCAGGGTCGTGTCCTAGTCCCCAACCATCTTCAGCTGCTTCATCAATGACCTCCCTCCCATCATAAGGTCAGAAATGGGGATGTTTGTGGATGACTGCACAATGTTCAGAACCATTCGCGACTACTCAGACATTGAAGCAGTCCCTGTCCAAATGCAGCAAGACCTGGACAATATCCAGGCTTGGGCTGACAAGTGGCAAGTTACAAGTGCCAGGCAATGACCATCTCCTGCAAGAGAGGATCTAACCCCACACCATGACATTCAATGGCATTGCCATTGTTGAATGATCTAACATCCCACCATACAAATACTGTGGCTACCAGGTCAGAGTCTAGGAATCCTGTGGCGAATAACTCACCTCCTGATTCCCCAAAGCCTGTCCACCATCTACAAGGCACAAGTCAGGAGTGTGATGGGATACTCTCCACTTGCCTGGATGAGCGCAGCTCCAACAACACTCAAGAAGCTCGACACCATCCAGGACAAAGCAGTCCCGCTTGATTGCTCCCCCTTCCACAAACATTCAAACCCTCCACCACCGACGAATGGCGGCAGCCGTGTGTACCATCTACAAGATGCACTGCAGTAACTCACCAAGGTTCCATAGACAGCACCTTCCAAACCCACGACCACTACCATCTAGAAGGACAAGAGCAGCAGATACCTGGGAACCCCACCACCTGGAGGTTCCCCTCCAAGCATTATTGCTTCACAACTCCAGGGTCCCAGGTTCGATTCCCGGCTTGGGTCACTGTCTGTGCGGTGTCTGCACGTTCTCCCCGTGTCAGCGTGGGTTTCCTCCGGGTGTTTCAAGTTCCTCCCACAAGTCCAGTTAGGTAATTTGGACATTCTGAATTCTTCCTCTGTGTGACCCGAACAGGCGCCGGAATGTGTCAACAAGGGGCTTTTCAGTTAGTCCATTGCAGTGTTAATGAAAGCCTCCCTGTGACAATCAATTATTATTCAGTCACTCACCACCCAGGCTGGGAAATATATCGGCCGTTCCTTCACTGTCGCTGGGGCAACATCCTGGAACTCCCTCCCTAACAGCACAGTGGGCGTACCTACACCTCAGGGACTGCAGCGGTTCAAGAAGGCAGCTCACCACCACCTTCTGAAGGGTAACTAGGGATGGGCAATAAATGCTGGCCTAACCAGTGATGCCCACATGATATTGTGGTATTGTGTGAAGCAAATAATGGCATGATGGGAAAACTAGTCAAGTCTTCTTAGTACAATTGAATTTAAACGGATTTTCACATAACCTAAGGCACAGATTCAAAATACACAGATATACACAGCCGAGGTCGACTTGACCTAAGAACCGTGTGACTCTGAAATTCTAAGATAAGGTGTTTTCATCATGAGACTAAAAGCAGTCTCAATACATAACAAGCTGAACAACTGTCTCTTCCTGTATGTAAACAAGTTTGTCCAGTTCTTAAAACAAAGACAAGATAATGATATGAGACTCCAGTCCCCTAAAGGTCAGCAAGGTGACGCCATTGTAACGATTATTACTTATGTTTTACTTTCAATTAAATTCCTGACCAAGTTGTATTCATGTTATCTTGATCCTATAATGTATAAGAATCGCCTTCTTTTCTGTAATATCGCAGACTTGGGACGGACTCAGCAGTTTGTAATTGACTGCCTTCCGACTCCAAGTCTCAGCCATTTACTGCTAGCAGTCAGTTCTAATTCGGAAATAAAGTTCAGTTTTGCTTACCTAATGAATCATGTTTGTATTTCTCTATTACAGTCAAGACGCGGGGAAAATATAAAATACAACATTTGGCGCTGCGAGTAAAAATCCAATATCCTGAAGTGAGCTTCCATGAGGGACTGAGAAAAAGTGATCAAGGCCACGACCGGAGTAAAGAGACAGACGCCGGCACAAGGTAAGATTGACCTTGGTCTCTCTCTCTCTCGGATCTGTGCTGCGACCCCTCATCCCTGACGGAAGTAACTAAACAGGTGATGGTTCTCGAATCTAAATTTGGCTGTGAGTACATTTTTTTTGTGTAATTAGCCGCAGGTCAGGGACCTTGTTGATCTCATTTTTCATCCACATCAGATTTATACAGGCTGTCAATAAATTTGGGTCAGGGGCCCTTTGATTAAGTTTTGGGGTCAGGGACCCTCCCAGTATTTTTTTGGGGTCAGGGACCCTCTCAGTAATTTTTTGGGGTCAGGGACCCTGTCAGCAATTTTTTGGGGTCAAGGACCCTCCAATTTGATTTGGTACCAGAAATTTTGTTTGAGCGTTTTTTTGCCTGGGGCACATTTTACTGACATTATGGGACAAACTTTAGATAAACCTAGCGGCAATTCCCCTCTATTTTTCATGTGTTTAGAAACCCCTTCTCAAGAACGTAATATTCGAAGATTGGCTGCAGCGCTGCTTTAAACAATAAATTAGGTAACGATATCTGGCCACTAGGTTACACAGGGATCTTGGAACTTTGACAATAGCATTGATGCAGAAAAAAAAGCAATCTGGAAAAAAAATGCCGGTTTCAAATTGTTTAATTTTACAGTGGAAAAAAAACAGTCCACTTAACGCAACGAACCATCACAATGAGTTGGAGAGATAACGCCCGCAAAAGAGATATTAATGAGTGTGTGAACGGTAAAGCGAAAGATTGGAAGACTTTAAAATTGTAATGTGAGCTTTGGTATGGAAAACAGTCAAAATGATAAAGAGCAATCTGGCAATAACAAACCTCCTGTTAGCAGAAAAGTAGGACTGGCCAATAAGATTACAGGAAAGGAGGATCCTCCCAGTTGCTCTGGCATGCCGATGTTCCCCTATTCAAACGATACGGAAGAGGAGGAGGATTTGAACCCTGGACCCCACCCTCATTTTGCGCTCCCCGGTCTTACAATTCCACTTTCCCAAGTCCTGACTCCCACTTCTGATCCCATTACCAATGAAACTCCTGCTAACGTATCCCCCTTAGCGACACGCACTCGGTCACAGACGCAAGCCGTAAATATCGAACAACACTTCTCTACGGAAGACATGATAATTGACTAAAAGGTATTGATTAAAAGATCCACAATGAGGGAATTATAGAAGTGAAGTTAATGAGTTACCAATTTAGAAGCATGCTGGCAATAATGACTAAAGTTTAACATTGCTTTTGAATGAAATTTAGATGATCAGATGATGTTAACTAACTACTGCTTGGAATGTTGTACTGGCCTTATTATGATAACAAGTGGTTCTTCTAAAGGACAACAAAATGCATTAGGCCTCACGGTAGCATGGTGGTTAGCATCAATGCTTCACAGCTCCAGGGTCCCAGGTTCGATTCCCGGCTGGGTCACTGTCTGTGTGGAGTCTGCACGTCCTCCCCGTGTGTGCGTGGGTTTCCTCCGGGTGCTCCGGTTTCCTCCCACAGTCCAAAGACGTGCGGGTTAGGTGGATTGGCCATGTTAAAAAAATTGCCCGTAGTGTAAGGTTAATGGGGGGATTGTTGGGTTACGGGTATACGGGTTAAGTGGGGTGATCATTGCTCGGCACAACATCAAGGGCCTGTTCTGTGCTGTACTGTTCTATGTTCTATACTCGAATTGTTTTTAAGCTAATGGCAAAACATTCATAATTTCTCTTGCAAATGTTCCCAAAGTTGTTCAGTTCACACTATATCAGTTTAAAAGAAAGTAACTTTACAAATAAGAGTAATTGAAATATGAATAAGTTTTTAGATTGCGTGAAAAGACGTAAATGGCATCACGCCAAGTTCTCCGCCCCTTAGATTCTGCAGGAAACATTAACCATTTCAGCAGACAGTTGGTCTTTTCTGAATTGACAAACGAAGAAATACATCTCAAAGAATAGTTAATGCCTCTAAAATTAATCAGTGCAAATTGACTTAAATGGAATAACACAGATAAAGTTTTCGAAAGAGAATGAAAATTTTTGTTCAAAATTTGTCCCCAAGGACAAAGGCTGAATCCAAGAGAGAGAAAGAGAGACAGAGAAAGAGATTGAAGGAGAGAGAGCCAGCGACAAGAGACAGGAACTGTTAGAGAGAGCGAAAGAGAGCGAGCCCGGGAGAGGCAGAGATGGAGAGGTAGGCAGATAAAGAGAAAGAGCAACAAGAGTTCCAAAGACAGACAGAGTTATGTAGAGAGGGAGAGAGATAGATAAGAGAGAGAGGGAAAGAATTCATATTTCATTTTTCTGACTTTGACTTTAAAAATTATGTTTCAAGCTGTGATGATTTGAAAGAGGTAAAAAGATATCGATGCCAACATGGTCTTTGTTATTACCTGAAACCTTTGCGATAAAAGGTTCCCGTTAACTTTGTAAGGCGGGTGGCACAGAATCTTTACGGTGTCACCTTCGAGCTGTTAATTGGTTTGTACGGAGCGCGATTACTCCGTGATTTAAATTATAATCTCCTGCAGATGCGGATAACTCTGCTTAACAACACATAAACAGGGCAAAAATCGTGCGGACCCTGACATAAAACATCACACACGTAATTTCCTTAATCAATTGTTAAAATTGTAATTGGAAGGACCATCTGGCATCAGACAAAGTGTGCAACGGGTAAAACTTTAGATACAACTTTTTTAAAATGGCAGCGTACTGCAAACGCTGTGTGAACAACTAAAGACCTATCAACAGTAATAGAAGCTCAACAAGTGATTTAGGAAAATAATAGGGGGTCAACTGCTAAAAAGTTAGTTGCTCTATGGAGGGAATATTGTCCAAAATTGAAGGATGCCTCCTTGTTAGCCAGCTGGCAGGATAAAGAATTAAAATTGAGTATAGAATTGACAGGTCTTGAAAACGGAATGCGCATATGGAAAAGAACCAAGTTAGGCTATCCACCTTGATCAGAAAGGGGCTAAAACACTCCATTAGTTTTTGTTCAGGAATATCTGAGGATAACAAATCTCCCAAAATGAAAAAAAAGGGGAGCAAAGTCAAAACAAGATTACGGTTAGGAACTTAACAATGGATTCTTGTCTAAAATAACTTCAGATCGTTTCAGGCTGTCCAGATAGACTCGGCGGTGGTTCAGTTCATTTGAAATAAAAAGAAATAATAAACATCCAGTAATGTCTCTTTCCAAAAAACTGGTTAAATAGCAAATATTGAAAATTGACTGAAATATGTCCCACGCAGAGCCTTCTCGCAGTAAGGCTGTACCTCAACTAGCGACACCTGACCATATTAGGCAGACAGACACTGCAAATTCGGAGCGGTAATACATGCATTGATAATGGTATGTTTATAGAACTGTCTCAAATACGAGGTCACCAGCTGCAGAATTTAATAACTTCTGTGCCTGCGCCTGATTGCTCTGTGTTCTATGCTGGCAGCTAACGTTAACCCTGAGTACCACTGTTTAAAACACCCAATAGAGTCCAGATGAGAGAATATAGTGACCCAAGCCTTGATAACGGCATTACTATATCACCTATCCCGCAGGCCCAGCTTCGAAACTTTCCCCTATTCACTACTCCACAGTGGTGGTCGATTGATTTTGATCCCTCACACTTTTCACCTCCCTTAGATATTCCCAATCCACATGTCACTCTTTGCTACGATCATACAGTAACCTCGCCCGATTTGGAGAGCATTTACCAAGACAAAAGAAGGGTCTGCCTTTCTTGTCGATTTACCCCACAGCCTATGGCGTCAGTCGAGACTTGTGTCACCCCACGTGACCCTTTCTGTCAACGAAGGCTACAGTGTCAAGTCCTTGGGATTTCTGGCAGCTGCACTAAGAGGACAAGCTGATCCTTTCCTTAATGGAAGTCAAACCCTACCCGCAGGCACTTTAGAATATTTTAAACGCCCATTTGTCCACATTGGCACACTGCACCATCATCATTCAACCCAATTTATGACTTCTGAACTACCCACAGACTTATGGGCAGCCTCCAAACACGAAGTTGGTCTCACTAATGTCCCTCCCGTTGTTATTAGAATCAAACCTGATATGCCCTTGCCCTCTATTTCACAGTACCCTTTGCCCCCCGAGGCTGAAGAAGGAGTCTCGGTCATGATTCAATCTTTCCTTCAACAGGGGATTTTGATACCGTGCCAATCGCCCTGTAACACCCCGATTCTTCCAGTTCCGAAGATAGGAAGACCATCCGAATGGCGTTTGGTCACTCCCAGTTAGCGACATTAGCACCTCCTGGTGGCTCCACCATCATTCAATATGTTGATGACTTACTCCTTGCCAGCCCTGATTTCATCGCTAACTAGCGTGACACTATTTACCTGCTCAGCCGTCTCCATTCATGGGGATATGTGGTCCCGCCCGCTAAAGTTCATAAAGGCCAACGACAAGTCAAATTTTTGGATGTCCTAATAAGTGATACTGATCGCTCCCTTACTCAGGAACGCATTACTCCTAGACTGCAGACCCCACTTCCTACATCGCCCAAGCAGGCGCAAGCCTTTTTAGATTTAGTGAACTTTTGCAGACAATGGATTCTGAATGTTACTGTATATACTAAAGAATTAACTCCGTACTCCTCTCAAAATGCTCCTCTTAAGTTTGAACTACCTGATTCAGCAAAGCTATCTTTTATTACTCTGAAAAACGCCCTGGCTACCGCCCCAGCACTAGGACGACCTATGTATGACAGACCCTTTCAGCTGTACGTTACTGTTCTTGATAAATGCGCCACTTACACAAGAACACGGTGACCGGCGTCGCCCAGCCGCCTACTATTCTACCAAATTAGATCCTGTAGCTTGTGGTCTACCTCCCTGCACCCACATTCTTACGGCTGTCCATTTGTTAGTCCAGGCAGCCTCTAATCTAACCCTTCACCAACCAGTACAAGTGCATACTTCACACTCTATCGTGGCTCTCCTAACGTCTCAGCAAACCCAGCATCTGACTCAAGCATGATTGAGCCGCTATGAGGTTTCACTATTGCAAAACCCCTACCTCTCTTTTCATTATTGTTCAACCTTAAATCCTGCTGTGTTCCTTGAACAGCCCCCCGATAACCTTGAAGACCCACCACACGATTGTTTGCTTCGGAATCACTTCCTTACCGCACCTCGCCCGGATCTAACAGACAGGCCTATTGATAATCCAGATTTGATTTTTTATGTTGATGGCAGTTCTTCCATTTCCCCATTTGGCATCCCACAGTTGGGATATGCCGTGGTAACCGACACTGACGTGCAGGAAGCAGCAGCCTTCCAGACCCCTGTCTTTGCACAAAAAGCCGAGCTATTTGCCCTTACTCCAGCATGTATTTTAGCCACAGATAAAAGTACTAATGTTTACACTGATTCTAGGTATGCCTTTGGCGTGACCCCATGATTTCGGCCGCCTCTGGCAACAGCGAGGTTTTCTCACCTCTGTGGGAACTCCCATTCAAAATGCTCTTTGGGTTAAAAATCTCTTCGATGCTATTCAGCTTTCCCGTCAATTGGCAGTTATTAAATGTGTTGCGCACACGAAGGGTGACACTCCTGTTCAATTAGGAAATGCCCGTGTTGATTCAGCTGCTAAAACTGCAGCTTCATCGCCCTCTTTAATTGTTCCCAGTGGGGCTAATCAGGCTCTAAAGCAGGTACCTGCATTAAGGACGAAGGGCATGCCAGAGATAGCTGAAGTTCGAAATTTACAGAGGGACGCCTCTGATTCTGAGCGAACACTATGGAAGTCAATGGGGTGTTCGCACTCCTTGACACGAGACCTCTGGCTGACTCCAGTTGGTCAAGTTTGTATTCCGAATTCTTTATTGCCGTTACTTGTTGATTATTTGCATTCTTGTACCCATCTTGGCAAGGAGGGAGTGGTACATCTACTCCTAAAAACTTGGTGGCACCCAGATTTGAATACAGCAGCGCAAACGCGGCTGGATCGATGCATCATTTGCATGAAACATAATAAGATTAAATGCCCTCCGGGAACCACCCCCTTGCCAGATGATCCTTTTGCTTGTATACAGCTTGATTTTATTGAATTGCCAAAAGCTCAGTGTTATAAATATTGTTTAGTAATAATTGATGTGTTTAGTAAATGGATTGAAGCCTTCCCCACCACTAATTGTACGGCACATACAGTAGTGAAGTTGTTGTTAACGGAAGTCATTCCTCGTTTTGGGGTACCCAAAATGGTGAGCTCAGACAATGGATCACATTTTGTAGCTCAGATCAATACTGAATTGTGCGAAGCCCTTGTAATTAAACAGCAACTGCACTGCGCGTATCACCCGCAGGCAGCAGGAATTCTGGAAAGAGCCAACGGGACTTTAAAAGAAAAATTATCTAAATTAACTGAAGAAACTGGGTTAAATTGGCTAAAAGTATTACCCTTGGCACTGTTTCACATGCGAGTGACTCCCCATTTGCGGACCGGACTGTCAGCTGCAGAGATAGTCTATGGTCGGCCAATGAGGACTCCCTGGGATGCCCATGCAAAGCCCCTAGAGGGAGTAGACCTCCATGTGATGGGGGAACAAATGCAGAACTATTTGATGCAATTAACACTTTCTTTGAAGTTTCTCCACTCACAGGTAAAACAGGCACATCTCTCAGTAACGACAGGGACAGCCGTCCCTCGATATCCAGTGGTCAAACCCGGAGACCACGTGTTGGTAAAAAACTGGGACAGAAAGAAACTAGGACAACGCTGGAGCGGACCCTTCCTCGTACTACTGACGACGCCAACTTCAGTCAAACTTGAAGGACGTTCAAGTTGGATATATCTATCCGATTGCAAGAAGATAGTCTCCAACCCAGACGAGAACTCAGGATGAAGATCTTCAGTATAATTTTTGGACTTTCTGGACTATTTAGCCTTAATGGCCACTCGGTAGTAAAAAAACGAACTAAACGAGACCTGCCTTCCAATACCTATTTACATATGTCATATCTTTACGTCAAAAAATTGAATATTAGCAAGTGTTGGGTTTGCACCCACATCCCTGTCCATTCAAGGGAAGGAATACCTCTCCAATCCCTCCCCCTTCATACCACAGAAACAGTTGAATGGATTTTACGACAAAATCAAACAGGCATCAGGGGAGATAGGGAGAATATGAAAATATGGAGATCTGTTGGCTATGACATGACTAAATTTTCAGCTTCGTATCAACCTACCTATAATCATGCCCTGACTCCACCCTCCCTCACTGTCCACTCATATAATGTTCAAGGTTCCATATGTTTTAATAAATCAGGGAAAGGAAAGTTCATGGGGCAAAGTAGGTGCAATCTACCAATATAATCCCCTGGATGACATCAGCTGATGATTTTACAGCCTACAATGGAACCTATTTCATATGCGGCACTAAAGCATATCCGTGGCTCCCCATTGATTGGACAGGGTCCTGCTTTTTGGGATATGTCGTACCCCAAATCCGTCACCTACCCACCCTTAAGCACTCCCCCTCGCGAGCAAAAAGAACAAATTCTAAAATGGAACAATTCCTTATGATGGCCTTTCCCTTGTACGGAACGGGCAAGGCATGAACAAACTGATCTACATGGCCTCAGCATTGGAACATCTGGCAAACGTAACTGCAACAGAAGCCAGGGACACCGGACAGGAACTGGCCGAGGTCTCAGCTGAGCTAGTGGCTGTCCGGACCGTGGCATTACAAAATCGACTAGCTTTGGATTATCTGTTAGCCTCGCAGGGAGGAACGTGCGCTATCATAGGCCAAGAGTGCTGTACTTACATTCCAGATGGCTCTCAAAATATTACTAACCTGGCCGACCATATTAAGAAACAGGCTGCTCAAATTCAAGAAATTGGCAGTGAATTTCACGACTATAACCCTTGGCTAGGGTGGTTGGGTCATGGATTATTTGACTGGATCTTTAAGGCCTTTATTCTACTGCTACTAATGCTACTAGGGATAGGATTGCTTGCCTGCTTGTGCAAATGCATTTTCAAACGAATCATGGATATACCTATTTAGCTGGTTGTCATGATATGACAAAAGGGGGGAGTGTGGTATTGTGTGAAGCAAATAATGGCATGATGGGAAAACTAGTCAAGTCTTCTTAGTACAATTGAATTTAAATGGATTTTCACATAACCTAAGGCACAGATTGAAAATACACAGATATACACAGCCGAGGTCGACTTGACCTAAGAACCGAGTGACTCTGAAATTCTAAGATAAGGTGTTTTCATCATGAGACTAAAAGTAGTCTCAATACATAACAAGCTGAACAACTGTCTCTTCCTGTATGTAAACAAGTTTGTCCAGTTCTTAAAACAAAGACAAGATAATGATATAAGACTCCACTCCCCTAAAGGTCAGCAAGGTGACGCCATTGTAACGATTATTACTTACGTTTTACTTTCAATTAAATTCCTGACCAAGTTGTATTCATGTTATCTTGATCCTATAATGTACAAGAATCGCCTTCTTTTCTGTAATATCGCAGACTTGGGACGGACTCAGCAGTTTGTATTTGACTGCCTTCCGACTTAAAGTCTCAGCCATTTACTGCTAGCAGTCAGTTCTAATTCGGAAATAAGTTCAGTTTTGCTTACCTAATGAATCATGTTTGTAGTTCTCTATCACAGTCAAGACGCGGGGAAAATATAAAATACAACATTATAACTTGGCTTTTATTCTCAATTCCTGATCAATATTTTGTTTCTTTCAGAAATGGACATCGCGAGAAGTTTCTCCTTCAGTGGAGCTGATTTTTTCACCAATGAAAATGATACTTATTTTGACATCTTCAACAGCAGTGAAGATTACCTTTCCTTTGACTTTGGCGTTAGCCCCTGTACCCTTGAAATTCATGACAACTGGATTAACACGGCACTGGCCGCTGTCTATAGCCTGGTCTGTTTCCTCGCTGTGACTGGGAACATGGTTGTAATGGTTGTTTTACTTTACAATCGACACAAGTTATCATCCACAGACATCTACCTGCTTCATCTGGCAGTAGCAGATCTCCTATTTGCCGTGACCTTGCCCTTTTGGGCAGTGGATGCCGTATCTGGCTGGGTGTTTGGTGATGCCATGTGTAAGATCATCAGCCTGTTGCAGGAAGTTAACTTTTACAGTGGGATTCTGTTACTGGCTTGTATCAGTGTCGACCGCTATCTGTCTATCATCTATTCCACACAGACATGCTGGAAGAAACAATGTTTAACCAAGCTGGCCTGCGTTGCTGTCTGGGTGTTGGCCATTCTTCTGTCTTTACCAATTCTGTACAAGGGCACATATACTCCAGCAGGTTTAAGCACAACAATCTGTTTTGAAATATTCAGTGCTGAATCAGATGAACCATGGAGAGTTTTCACTAGGTTTTGGTGGAAGTTAATTATGTTCCTCGTTCCACTGGCTGTGATGATCTTCTGCTACAGTGTGATGCTCTGGAAACTGTGTCAAACGAGGGGGTTCCAGAAACAGAAAGCCATGAAAGTCATCATCGCGGTGGTGCTGGCCTTCCTCTTCTGTTGGCTCCCGCACAATATCACCGTGTTCATCGACACGCTGATGAGGAGAAAGTTCATCCGAGAGACTTGTGACAGGCGACATCATATCGACAGAGCTCTGACCGCAACCCAAACCTTGGGATTCCTGCACAGCTGCATCAATCCAATCCTGTACGCATTCATCTGGGCGAAATTCAGGAAGAATGTCATCAACCTCTTGGCTGCAATTGGAATTGCTGAACTAAGGGAAGAGTCCAAGTTTGGGATATCTGTCTACCCCTGCCCTGAATCTGGACTCACTTCAATCCCTCAGCAAGGTGGCAAATAATTAATTAAGGGCTGTGGACCATCAGGAGGCTTGTGATAAAGTTCCCCCACAGGATGTTCGGTAGATTTTTTTGGGGGGGATCAGAGGTAACATACTGGCTTGGATTATGGATGGGTTAATAGGCAATAAACGAAGCATTAGGAATAAATGGGACATCCTCGCGCTGGTCGGCTGTGGTCTGCGGGCCCCCACACCCTCTCACAATACCTAGCAATGATTTGGATGTGGGAACCAAATGTCATATTTCCAGGTTTGCGGATGGCAGGAATGTGTGTTTTGAGGAAGGTGCAAAGTGGCTTTCAAGAGAATTTGAAGAGACTTAATGAGTGGGCAAGAAGGGATGGGATGCAATGTGGAAAAGTGTGAGGTAATCCACTTTGGTAGGGGGTATAATTGTGCAGAAGATTTCTAAATGTAAGGTTAAGAGCCAATGTGCAGGTGCAGCAAACAATGAGAAATTAGCCTTTATCGTAAGAGGACACTGATGAAGACTTACCCTTTGGTTGAACCCAACACGGGTCCCTCACTTGTAACGTGCAAACTCCACACAGACAGTGACCCGGGGCTGGGATCGAACCCAGGTCCTCAGCGGCGTGAGGCAGCAGTGCTAACCACTGCACCACCGTGCCACCCAGGTCCCTCTTTTGTGGCAATTGAATCATAGAAATATGCATAGAAAATAGGAACAGGAGGAGGCCATTCGACCCTTCAAATCTTCTCCGCCATTCATTATGATCGTGGCTGATCATCAAATTCAGTAGCTAAGCCCACATCTCCACCCTATCCCCGTAACCCAGCAACCCCACCTACCCTTTTTGGACACTCAGGGGCAATTTATCACGACCAATCCACCTAACCCACACGTCTTTGGGTTGTGGGAGGAAACCGGAGCACCCGGAGGAAACCCACGCAGACGTGGGGAGAACGTGCAGACTCCGCACAGACAATGACCCAAGCCGGAAATCGAACCCGGGTCCCTGTCGCTATGAAGCAACAGTGCTAATCACTGTGCTACCATGCCTTTTTGAGTATTTACTCAGTTAATTTTTGATAAGTAGGATTGAATCAGTGGCCCTTTAGGCAGAGTCTGCCAGATCATAACAAACTGTGTAACGATGTTCTCCTCTTTAGTTCTGCTGTCAGATAATTTAACCTTGCCTCCTCTGTTTACTGACCCTCCTGGGTTAGAAATAGGTTCCCCTTATTTACCTGATCACAAACACTCAACATCTCTATTAAATCTCCCTTTAAACTTCTCTCTTCAAACAAAACCAGCCGCAGTCTCCTTGGCCTCTAGATCTCTGTTGCCATTCTAAATTATCCCTTCTTCTGCCTTTCCAAGGCCTTGAAATCCTTGCTCTGCCCCTTAGAATTAAACACAATTGGGCAGCACGGTGGCACAGTGGTCAGCACTCACAGCGCCAGGGACCCGGGTTCGATCCTGGACTCAGGTGACTGTCTGTATGGAGTTTGCACTTTCTCCCCGTGTGTGCGTGGGGTTTCCTCCGGGTGCTCAGGTTTCCTCCTACAGTCCAAAGATGTACAGGTTAGATGGATTGGCCACGATCAAGTGCAGGGTTGCGGGATAGCGTGGGCAGGGAGTGGGCATGGGTAGGATGCCCTTTTGGAGGGTCGTTGCAGACTTGCTGGGCCAATTTGTCTCCTCCTGCACTGTCGGGATTCTGTGGATAACGTGAATTATTGAATTAGACACAGCTATGAAACCGTGGGCCATTTCTTTCTTCACATTAATCATAGAAATGTCCTTATTCTACCTTTCCCCAGGTGACTCTGTGTGCCCAGTATTCCAAGTTATTCTGATTTATTCAGACTGAAACCCTCCAGCAACAGCACTGTTACAATGAATCCTGCATCTAGGTGTCTTTTTTTAAAATTAGTTTTATTGGAGGGTGCTTAAACAGGGCTGCCCCTGAATTGAGTGTTTTTTAACCTTTTAGTCAAACTAGTCAAAGCCCTTCAGTCTGTATCACTCCCTCCTCACAGATATACACTCCTTATACACGCACGACTGCGTGGCAAAATTTGGCTCCAATTCCATCTACGAGTTTGCTGATGATACGACCGTAGTGGGTCGGATTTCAAACAACAATGAGTCAGAATACTGGAGGGAGATAGAGAACCTGGTGGAGTGGTGCAGCGACAACAATCTCTCCCTCAATGCCAGCAAAACTAAAGAGCTGGTCATTGACTTCAGGAAGCAAAGTACTGTACACACCCCTGTCAGCATCAACGGGGCCGAGGTGGAGATGGTTAGCAGTTTCAAATTCCTAGGGGTGCACATCACCAAAAATCTGTCCTGGTCCACCCACGTCGATGCTACAACCATGAAAGCACAACAGCACCTAGACTTCCTCAGGAAACTAAAGAAATTTGGCATGTCCACATCGATTCATACCGATTTTTACAGATGCACTATAGAAAGCATCCTATCTGGCTGCATCACAGCCTGGTATGGCAACTGCTCGGCCCAGGACCGCAAGGAACTACAGAGAGTTGAGAACACAGCCCAGTCCATCACACAAACCCACCTCTCATCCATGGACTCTGTCTACACCTCCCGCTGCCGGGGGAAAGCGGGCAGCATAATCAAGGATCCCTCCCACCCGGCTTACGCACTCTTCCAACTTCATCCATCGTGCAGGAGATACAAAGGTCTGAGAACACGCACAAACAGATTCAAAAACAGCTTCTTCCCCGCTGTTACCAGACTCCTGAATGACCCTCTTACGGACTGAACTGATCTCTCCACACATCTTCTCTACTGAGTAGTACGACACTCCGTATGCTTCACCCGATGCCTGTGCCCATGTATTTACATTGCGTATTTATCGTATGCCGTACGTTTCTTCATGTCTGGAACAGCGACCCAAGGTTCGATTCCGCCTTGTGTCACGGTCTGTGTGGAGTCTGCACATCCTCCCCGTGTGTGCGTGGGTTTATTCCGGGTGCTCCGGTTTCCTCCCACAGTCCAAAGATGTGCAGGTTAGGTGGATTGGCCATGATAAATTTCCCTTAGTATTGGGTGGGGTTATGGGGATAGGTTGGAGGTGTTGACCTTGGGTAGGTTGCTCTTTCCAAGAGCCGGTGCAGACTCGATGGGCCGAATGGCCTCCTTCTGCCTGTAAATTCTATGATCTGTCTGGACTGTGCACAGAAAAGTACTTTTCCCTGTACCTGGATACAGGTGACAATAAATCTGAATCTAAAAATAAATCTAAGCCAATTTTGAATCCACCTTATCAAGTTACCCTGTATCCCATGTGCATTTGCCTTCTTTATGAGTCACCTATGTGGGACCTTGTCAAAGGCTTTGCTAAAATCCCCGTGAACTACATCAACTGCACTACCCTCATCTGAACAACCTGGTCACATGCTCAAAAAATCCAATCAAATTTGTTCGGCGTGACCTCCTTCTGACAAAGCCACACTGACTATTCCTGATCAAACCTTGCCCCCTCAGCTTAACTTATGAAAGATTAACCAATGGGGTCAATTTTAACCCCCTTTGCCTGGTAAACGCCTCAAATAGAGTCGGTGGCCTTATCGGTGTCCAAAGCAGCCGCCATGTCGTAATCAATATTTTCCCCGCTTCTGGACTGTGATAGAAAGATTCAACAAGGTTCGTTAGGTAAGCAAAACTAAGCTTTATTTACGAACTACAACTGCTAGCAGTATGGCTGAGACTTGGAGTCGGAAGGCAGTCAAGTACAAACTGCTGGTTCCCTTCCAAATCTGGATATTACAGAAAATAGGTAGACATTTATACATTATAAAATCAAGATAACGTGAATACAGCTTGGTCAGGAATTTGATCAAAAGTAAAACATAAGTAATAATCATTAAAATGGCGTCACCTTGCTGACCTTTAGAGGTCTTTTGGTGCATGTTTAAGAAACGGAGCAGATTTGTTTAAGTATCAAAAAGAACTATTTCTAGTTGATCTTGTGTATTTAGATTGCTCTGGGGTGGGACGACTGAGTTTTTATCCGAGTTTAGAGTCAGCCAGTTTTCGGGTCAAGTTGACCTTGGCTACTTGTATTTGTCCCTTAGGTTATGTGGAGTCAGTTTAAATTTTATTGTACCAAGAAACTTGACTAGTTTTCCCATCATGCCATTATTTGCTTCGCACAATACCACAGCCAACTGACGTAGATAGGGTGCTAATTGGGATTTTAGGAATGGACTTGTTGGAGACTGCCCAGCAAACATGTAAAAATGAGAAGTGAGGAAGAGTTCTCTGTCACAGCAGCATCAGTAACACAATCGCCTCAATGGCACTTGGTGCTGTTGTCTGCAGAAGCTCAGACATTTGGACCAGTTTATCACTCAAACATTTTACCGAGATGCCGTTATTGGTGAGTTTACAATTCCACCAGGTTTATTATCAAACACTGTAAAAACATTTGCCGCCCCTTAAATTATCCCCAGTAATCCCAAGATGCTTAATAATACCCGTGCCGATGAACACAATCGAGTTGCGGGTCCAATTCTCTGGGTCTCGGTGGTTTCAGGGCCTCCGGCTGTGAAGGTGGGACTTATTCGCCTATTCCGCCTGTTCCTCTGGCTCACAGTCAAGTCTTCTTTGTTGCCCCTGCACAGATTCTTCACTGGGGAGGGTCCCGGGTGCCTGACACTGTCCTTGTGCCCTTCCAGGATGTTCTCTGGCTCGCAGCCAATCAGGTCTCGGAGTGGGGATTGCAACACCCAACGGAGTTGCCGATTGCAATTCTGCAGGATACCAGGAAGCGTCCAATTGTACATCGGGCCTAAAATTCAGTTGGTCATTTTACCCGAGTGGGAGGAAACATTGCCAAAGATGGTACTCTGATTGCCAGCTGGGTACTTGCACAGGACAGTGCACGCATGCATGGCCGGTAAGAATAGAATCATGAAATGAAAATCGCTTATTGTCACGAGTAAGCTTCAAATGAAGTCACTGTGAAAAGCCCCTAGTCACCACCTTCCGGCACCTGTTCGGGGAGGCTGGGACGGGAATCGAACCGTGCTGCTGGCCTGCCTTGGTCTGCTTCCAAAACCAGCGATTTAGCCCTGTGCTAAACCAGCCCCTTCATCATAGAATTTACAATGCTGAAGGAGGCCATTCAGCCCATCGAGTCTGCACCGGCCCTTGGAAAGAGCACCCGACCAAAGTCCACACCTCCACCCTATCCCCATAACCCAGTAACCGCACTTCACCTTTTTTGGACACTGAGGGCAATTTAGCATGGCCAATCCACCTAACCCGCACATCTTTGGACTGATTTGGGTTTGTGATGTGTCTGTGTTCATGGCTGCCAGTGAAATGCCTGTGAACACTTACACACTCAAGTATTCGGAGCGTGTCACTGAGGGAGGGCGCAAGTGTACCCCGTGATGAATTAACCCCTTGAGTAAACAGGCCTATGCAAAGGGAGAACAATAAAAGGACAAACACCAGAGACAATTCTATGCTGCATAGCAAATACATTCTAAATGAGGAACACTTCATTTTGAACAAATACTACCCACTATAAAGTGCTAAATAATATAAAGTATATAAATATATTAATGCTATAAAGCGCTGATAAGTTTAAAAAACTGACTAACTGTGAGTACTCTTTCGATACCTATTTGTACTTAATGGACTGTCTTTATCAATAAAATAAGTTGAATGAAAATTGTGTTTTTTCAGCTCGAGCTTATCATTCGTGTAGACTTGGGAGCTTCTGTGATAAGCTCCCAAGTTAGGGATTTAGGGATCTTTGGATTAAGATCCAGTTGGTTAAATACAACCACAACAGCTATCGTTTACACTTTCTCATGTCTGATAATACATGAGGTCGGCAAAGCATGTGCCGATGTGTGTTTTCATTGCGAACGATGAAATCGCTTTGGAAATGAATAATATCAGATGGACCACATGAGATCGGCCGCAGCAGCAGATATGACAAAGGCAAACCCCATCCAGCTGACCTGGCAAAGTCCTCATGACCATCT
Source organism: Scyliorhinus canicula (assembly GCF_902713615.1). Lineage (NCBI taxonomy): Eukaryota > Metazoa > Chordata > Chondrichthyes > Carcharhiniformes > Scyliorhinidae > Scyliorhinus > Scyliorhinus canicula. Next base: position 285,038,329 of record NC_052147.1, read on the forward strand.
GGGAATCTATGGTAAAAGTGAGGGAGATGTGCTGCAGATTTGACAATTAATAATAATAATCTGTATTGTCGCAAGTCGGCTCACATTAACACTGCAAATGAAGTTACTGTGAAAATCTCCGAGTCGCCACATTCCAGCGCCTGTTCGGGTACACAGAGGGAGAATTCAGAACGTCCAATCCACCTAACCTGCACGTCTTTGGACTGTGGGAGGAAACCGGAGCACCCGGAGGAAACCCACGCAGACACGGGGAGAACGTGCAGACTCCACACAGACAGTGACCCAAGTCGGGAAATCGAACCTGGGACCCTGGAGCAGTGAAGCAACAGTGCTAACCACTGTGCTAACTGCCTAAATCATACCTCACCGCCGATGTTCTCGACCCCTCCATCACAGTTTTAGAGGTGGCAGCTCAGTGGTACATACTTCAGATGGAGTGCCACTGACTGTCCTCAACATTGACTCCAAATCCCATGACGTCTCCTGGCATCAGGTCAAACATGGGCAAGGAGACTTCCTGCAGATTACCGTTTATCACCCGCCCTCTGATGAATTATTGCTCCTCCATGTGGATCACCATTTGGAAGCAGCACTGAGAACAGGAAGGGCACTGAAGGTAATAAATTTTCTTTTATAAATTTATAGTACCCAACTATTTTTTTTCCAATTAAGAGGCAATTTAGCGTGGCCAATCCACCTACCCTGCACATCTTTTTGGATTGTGGGGGTGAGACGCACGCAAACACGGGGGGAATGTGCAAAGTGCACACGGACAGTGACCCAGGGCCGGGATCAAACTGGGTCCTCGGTGCTGTGAGGCAGCAGTACTAACCATGCCACCTGGTGTAATAATAATAATTATCTTTACTTTGTCACAAGTAGGCTGACATTAACACTGCAATGAAGTTACTGTGAAAATCCCTTAGTCGCCACATTCCGGCGCCTGTTCGGGTACACAGAGGGAGAATTCAGAATGTCCAATTCACCTGACAGCACGTCTTTCGGGACTTGTGGGAGGAAACCGGAGCGCCCGGAGGAAACCCACGCAGACACGGGGAGAACGTGCTGACTCCGCACAGACTGTGACCCAAGCCTCGAATCGAACCCGGGTCCCTGGCCCTGTGAAGCAACCGTGCTAACCACTGTGCCCCCCCCCCCCCGGGTGAATTCAATGTCTGTCACCAAGAGTGGCTCGCTAGAACTATTACCTATTCAGTTGGTTGAGTGCTAAAGACATATCTGCTGGGCAGGAGTTGCAACAGGTGGCAAGAGAATCAACAAAAAGGATAAACCTCCATGACCTCTTCCTCATCAATGTACCTGTTGCAGATGTATCTGTCCATCAAAATACTGATATTGGTCGGGGTTACTATTGAAAAGAAATGTAACTGAATCAACTATATAAATGGCTACAAGAGCTGGTCAGAGCCTAGGAATTTTACAGTGAATAACTCACCCCCAGATAAAGTCCGTCCATTGTCTACGAGGCACAGTCAGGCGTCTGATGGAATACTCTCCACTTGCCTGAATGAGTGCAACTCCAACAACACTCAAGGATATTGACACCACCCAGGACAAAGCAGCCCCCATCCACCTTAAACATTGACTCCCTCAACCACCGATGCACAGTGGCAGCCGTGTGTACCATCTGTAAGATTCACGGCAGCAACTCACCAAGGCTCCTTTGACGGCACCTTCCAAACCTGCGACCTCTACCATCTAGAAGGAGAAGAGTGATAGAGACATTAGAACATAGAACATAGAACATTACAGCGCAGTGCAGGCCCTTCGGCCCTCGATGTTGCGCTGACCTGTGAAACCCCTCTAAAGTCCCTCTACACTATTCCCTTATCGTCCATATGCCTATCCAATGACCATTTGAATGCATTTAGTGTTGGCGAGTCCACTACTGTTGCAGGCAGGGCTTTCCACGCCCTTACTACTCTCTGAGTAAAGAACCTGCCTCTGACATCTGTCCTATATCTATCGCCCCTCAATTTAAAGCTATGTCCCCTCATTCTGGACATCACCATCCGAGGAAAAAGGCTCTCACTGTCCACCCTATCTAATCCTCTGATCATCTTGTATGCCTCAATTAAGTCACCTCTTAACCTTCTTCTCTCTAACGAAAACAGCCTCAAGTCCTTCAGCCTTTCCTCATATGTTCTTCCCTCCATACCAGGCAACATTCTTGTAAATCTCCTCTGTACCCTTTCCAATGCTTCCACATCCTTCCTATAATGTGGCGACCAGAACTGCACACAATACTCCAAATGCGGCCGCACCAGAGTTTTGTACAACTGCAACATGACCTCATGGCTCCGAAACTCAATTCCTCTACCAATAAAAGCTAACACACCATACGCACTACCACCTCCAAGTCACTCACCATCCTGACTTGGAAATATATCGGCCGTTCATTCATTGTCGCTGGGTCAAATACCTGGAACTCGGTCCCTAACAGCACAGTGGGTGTACGTACACCACGTGGCTGCAGTGGTTCAAGATTCTCACCACCATCTTCTGAAGGGAAGTTAGACATGGGCAACATATATTGGCCTTGCTGACAATCCAAGATCGAATTCTAAAAAGATTGTACGCTATACCCCGGGTTTATATGCTATACCCAGGGTTTAAGACAAAATGGTACAATCCAGTAGCTATCAGACCTTCACACCAAAACCCCCCCTAATAATTGAACATAGACTGCAGAAGGAGGCCATTTGGCCCATCAAGTATGCACCCACCCACTTAAACCCTCACTTCCACCCTATCCCCAATAAACCCTCCTAACCTTGTTGGACACTAAGGGCAATTTATCATGGCCAATCCACCCAACCTGCACATCTTTGGACTGTGGGAGGAAACCGGAGCACCCGGAGGAAACCCAGCAGACAAGGGGAGAACGTGCAGACTCCGCACAGACAGCGACCCAGCGGGGAATCGAACGTGTGACCCTGGAGCTGTGAAGCAATTGTGCTAACCACCATGCTACCGTGCTGCCCATTGGTCACTGATCCTTTCTAATTCCTTTCATTAAAACTGAAACATGATTCTCTGATATTGAGCTGAGTTTTATTGCTATGATGCAACTATGATGTAACATTACATGTAAAACATGATTGCTAATACTGGCCCAGGAAACGTGTGCTGTTCTGCAGCTGCATTGTAAACTCCAATTGTGCAGCTTCATGTAGTGGCTTGAGGCAATCACAGGACGATAGGCCGCAGTAATGAAGAACAAAGTGTTTATTGACAACTAAGAAGGCTAACGTATACACAGACAGAGTCTCCGATATCGGTGTTAATGCTCTGGCTCCCGGTTTCATTCTAACTAGAACACTGCTCCCTGTGACCCATGCTGATCTCTTATTGGTCAGGGTTAGTGCATTCCCGCGCAATAGGCCCTAAGCACATGGACCACAAAGGAACACCCGTTAAAGGGGCCACACTACCACAATTGAGTTCTTCTATTTCCCAGCCTCTGATCATTCAGTTCTCACATGGAAACGTATATAATGTAAAGTAAGGTTGCCATAGTCCCAGATGACCTCAGGATTACCTCAACTCAGCAGAGGGGCAGGGTTGAGAAGGTGGGGCCGATAGGTCGTGAATAATGTCAGCTGGTACGGGGAATTGAACCCCCGCTGCTGGCCCCGCTCTGCGTCACAAACCAGCTGTCTGCGCAAGTGAGCTAAACTGGCCCCACAGAAACATATAAGTATGGACAGAAGGAGCCCATGTGGCCACCACGTCCATACTGGCTGAAAAAGATCCCATCTTTCAGCACTTGGCCCTCAGCCCTGTCGATTACAGCGTCTCAGGTACATATTCAAGATTAAAAATATATAGTTTTAGGTTTCTGTCTCTCTATCAGGAAGTGAACTCCAGGCCCCACTACCCTCTGGGTGAAAAATATTGCTTCAACTCCAATTTACTACTTCTGCGCCTGACATATACCACTGCCTGGCACATATCACTGCCTGGCACATATCACTGCCTGGCTTATAGCATTGACTGGCACATATCACTGACTGGCACATATCACTGACTGACACATATCACTGCCTGGCACATAGCACTGACTGACACATATCACTGCCTGGCATATATCACTGACTGGCACATACCACTACCTGGTACATATCACTGACTGACACATATCACTGACTGACACATATCACTGACTGGCACATACCACTACCTGGTACATATCACTGACTGACACATATCACTGACTGGCACATATCACTGACTGGCACATATCACTGACTGGCACATATCACTGCCTGACACATATCACTGCCTGGCACATATCACTGACTGGCACATATCACTGCCTGGCACATATCACTGCCTGACACATATCACTGACTGACATATACCACTGCCTGACACATATCACTGCCTGACACATATCACTGCCTGGCACATATCACTGCCTGGCACATATCACTGCCTGACACATATCACTGCCTGACACATATCACTGCCTGACACATATCACTGACTGACACATATCACTGCCTGGCACATATCACTGCCTGGCACATATCACTGCCTGGCACATATCACTGACTGGCACATAGCACTGACTGGCACATATCACTGCCTGGCACATATCACTGACTGGCACATATCACTGACTGGCACATATCACTGCCTGGCACATATCACTGCCTGGCACATATCACTGACTGGCACATAGCACTGACTGGCACATATCACTGCCTGGCACATATCACTGACTGGCACATATCACTGCCTGACACATATCACTGCCTGACACATATCACTGACTGGCACATAGCACTGACTGGTACATATCACTGCCTGGCACATATCACTGACTGGCACATATCACTGCCTGGCATATATCACTGCCTGACACATATCACTGACTGGCACATATCACTGCCTGACACATATCACTGACTGGCACATATCGCTGCATAGCACATATCACAGCCTGGCACATAGCACTGCCTGGCACATATCACTGACTGACACATATCACTGACTGGCACATATCACTGCCTGACACATATCACTGCCTGGCACATATCACTGCCTGGCACATATCACTGCCTGACACATATCACTGCCTGGCACATATCACTGCCTGGCATATATCACTGCCTGGCACATAGCACTGCCTGACACATATCACTGCCTGGCACATATCACTGCCTGGCACATAGCACTGCCTGACACATATCACTGCCTGACACATATCACTGCCTGGCATATATCACTACCTGACACATATCACTGCCTGGCACATAGCACTGCCTGGCATATATCACTGCCTGGCACATATCACTGCCTGGCACATATCACTAACTGGCACATACCACTACCTCGCACATAGCACTGACTGGCACATATCACTGACTGGCACATATCACTGCCTGGCACATATCACTACCTGGCACATACCACTACCTCGCACATAGCACTGACTGGCACATAGCACTGACTGGCACATATCACTGACTGGCACATATCACTGCCTGTATTCATTCACGGGCTTGTTTTTTCAACCTTGGCAAGAAGGGTTTACAATGCAAAGGGGGAGAAGACTGGAGTTGGTCCAGCACAAAGTACAGCTCACAGATTCAGAGAAGGAGTGGCCTTGGAGATAAGTGGCACATCCTTTCCTCTGTCTCTCAGAGATGGAGGGACAGTGAACTTGCAGATTGTGGGGTGGATTCTCCATCGGCCGATGGTAGTATCGGGGTCAACAATGCGGGCGTGGAATTGCGAAATTGGGATCGGCGGCAGGCATCGGGGGCGCCGATCTGAACGCAATGCTCCGACCCTCCCCGTCAACGTCGGAATCGAGGTACATAACCGTGCGCCAGTAGGAGCACGCGAATGAATGAAATGATATGAAATGAAAATCGCTTATTGTCACAAGTAGGCTTCAAATGAAGTTACTGTGAAAAGCCCCTAGTCGACATATTCCGGCACCTGTTCAGGGAGGGTGGTATGGGAATTGAACCCGTGCTGCTGGCCTTGGTCTGTTTTTCAAGCTAGCAATTTTGCCCACTGTGCTAAACCAGGCTAATATAAATAATCTTTATTGTCACAAGTAGGCTTACATTAACTCTGCAATGAAGTTACTGTGAAAAGCCCCTAGTCGTCACATTCCGGCGCCTGTTCGGGTACACAGAGGGCGAATTCAGAATGCCCAATTCACCTAACAGCACGTCTTTCAGGACTTGTGGGAGGAAACCGGAGCACCCGGAGGAAACCCACTCAGACACGGGGAGAACGTGCAGACTCCGCACAGACAGTGACCCAAGCCGGAATCGAACCTGGGACCCTGGAGCTGTGATGCAGCCGTGCTACCCACTGTGCTACCGTGCTGCCCCAGAGCGCTAGATTGCGCTACAGTTTGGAAGCAATGTAATACATTGCAACAGTTCTCACTTTGTAGACGCCCAGTTGATTTACACAACACGCAGTGTATCATCCTCTCACCCTGCAGAGATATTAATCTGCGTTCAGCTCATCAAACATTGTGGAATAATTCTGCGTGTTGCTCCTGTGTGGGACGTGAGACGGTCACGAAAATAATTTTATCAGCTGGCAGACAGGCAGGAAACATCAATCGCCCATTTGAGAAGGTACGCCATTTAATTGAATTGACTTTGTAAACCATTCCTCTGCTCAGCAAGGGATGTGTTGGCACTGGCTATTAGATAACCCTCTGAAACATCCAAGGGTTGATGTTAACTCCCTACCACAAGGTGGGGAGAAATCAGCAGTTGGGTGAGTTCCAACAGGTCACAAATTGCAGAGCCTGGGGGGGAGGGGGCAGAGGATTGGGGTAGTTCTGAAGCGTGCTAAGGAGAACCCTGGGCAGTGGGGAGAGGGGGGCTCGATAACAAATGGGAGGGGTACGAGGTGATGCAGTTTGACAGAAAGGATGGAGCGAGGCCATAGAGGTTAAAGGGTATGCAGGAACAGAGGGACATGTGGGTGCACGTGCATAGATCTTTGAAGTTGGAAAGATATATTGGGCGGATTTAACCGGAAGAACTCTATATCCTGTATTGGGAGTGTTCAGCGGGGATTTCTTAGATGGCTGCAATGCTACGAGACGCTCTGCTATTCAACAGTACTTTGCTGTTTCTTAGGGAGTTTCTCCCTGCAGAGGCTGCATTTAATGAGTCGCTTCCTGCTGGCAAGCCCAGCTGGAGAGGCCCCTCACAGATCGGGGCACCAGTGTGTCTGGCTCGCCCCGCACCCACCCCTCCTTCCCTCTCAGCCCCTCCTCCCCATTTTCGACCCCTGCTTCCCTCCCCATGACCTCAGGGAGGTCCCTGGGCCTGGGAACACCCCCTCACCCTCTCCACCTGCTAATTCCTCCCCCCCCCCCCAACCCCTGGCAGTGCCAACCTGGCACCCGGGCAGTGCCCCATTAGGCTGGCAGTGCCACCTGCAAACCCTGGTAGTGCCAGCCTGGCCCCCTAACAATGAGCCAAGATTATACTGAACCCCTACAAAGCTTTATTGAGGCCCCAGCCGAAGTACGACTCACGTTCTGCTGACCTCATTTTTGGAAGGATGTGAGGGTCCTTGATTGGGTGCAGAGATCGGCTCCAGGGATACGGGATGTTAGTTCCAAGTTAAGTTGGGAAAGTTGGAGCTTTTCCCTTTTAAGCGAAGGAGGTTGGGGGGGAAGAGCTGATGGAGAAATACTGAATGCAATGTCATTGCCAACGCTGAAGTCCTTCCATACCCACCCTGGGGGTTACCATTGATCAGAAACTGAACTGGTTATATAAATACTGTGGCTACAAGAGCAGGTCAGAATCTCGGAGTCCTACAGTGAGTAACTCACCTCCTGACCCCCCAAAGCCTGTCCACCACCTACACGGCACAAGTCAGGAGTGTGATGGAATGCTCTCCACTTGCCTGGATGAGCGCAGCTCCAACAACACTCAAGAAGCTCAACACCATCCAGGACAAAGCAGCCAACTTATTTGGCAAACTGTTCTATATTAAACGTTCACTTCCTGCACCACATATTGGCAGCAGTGCATCCTGTATACAAGATGCAGTACAGTAACCCACCTAAACCCCTTCCACTGCTCCTTCCAAGCCCATGGTTTTTACAACCTCGAGGGACAAGGGCAGTAAATGCATGGGGCGCTACCAGCTACCAGTTCCCCTCCAAGTCAGACACCATCCTGACCTGGAACTAGATAGCCAGAGGAAAGTAAGTTCTGGAAAAGACATTAGGAGTTGGCAAAGGGATATAGACAGCATAGTGGCCTGGGTAAAATCAGAAGTTGCTAAAACGAAGACGTTCGCAAGGAGCTACGTCTGGTGGTCCGAGCTTGTCTCCAACATTGAAAATTTTGAAAAACAGCGCCCGTCATGTTGGGAAGATCAGAAGATCTCACAGTTGGCCTCAATACATCCATGGGAGTGGTCAGGAAGATCTTGGACACACTGACTTCACCAGGCTGTTTATGGGGTCAGGGTTTCTAATCTTGGTCAATGTCCATTGTAACTGGATGGACGTACGTCAGATATCCTCCATGATTTCCAGCGCCACCCTTCATAGACTTTATCATAGAATTTACAGTGCAGAAGGAGGCCACTCGGCCCATCGAGTCTGCACCGGCTCTTGGAAAGAGCACCCTACCCAAGGTCAACACCTCCACCCTATCCCCATAACCCAGTAACCCCACCCAACACTAAGGGCAATTTTGGACACTAAGGGCAATTTAGCCTGGCCAATCCACCTAACCTGCACATCTTTGGACTGTGGGAGGAAACCGGAGTACCCGGAGGAAACCCACGCACACACGGGGAGGACGTGCAGACTCCACACAGACAGTGACCGAGCCGGAAACCGGACCTGGGACCCTGGAGCTGTGAAGCAATTGAGCTATCCACAATGCTACCGTGCTGCCCTGGAGGTCCGAAGGTCCTCGGCTCCGACCAGGTCACCCCCTTCCCTCGTGAAGAATTCCAGACGTTCGCCAAGTCCAAGGGGGTGAAACACACCCGAATGGCGCCATTCCACCCATCGTCTAATGGCCCAGTCGAACGGGCGGTCCAAACGTTTAAAAGCGGCATGAAGAAAGGGACTGCTGGCTCGCTCGGCACCAGATTGGCTCAGTTTCTCTTCAATTACAGGACCGAGCTACACACTATGGCGGGGGCTTGCAGCAGCAGAATTGTCGATGGGCTGATGCCCCTGGACCAGACTCAGTCCATTCTTTCCCTTTTGATTTTTGGAAATATTTTTTAACGGCATTTTCAAATTTATAAACGATGCAGTACATTGTTGGCCGTGTTTATTCACGGTACAATACAGGAAGGTTGTTTTATCCTTCCCTTAATTTCCCCTATTTACATTCTGCTGCCCTCTGGCCCTCCCTCCCCTCCCCCCCCAGCCCACCCCTCCCTACCCCCTCCCCCCCACCCCCTCCTTGTGTCCCCCCTGGCTAGTTTTGGGGGGGGGGGTGTTTCGCCCCCCACTTCCTCTCCCCTTCCCCCCACTTTCTTTTCTTCCCCCTCAACTTCGGCTATGTTTCTCCTGTGATTGGGGTGGGGGGGGGCCTTGGCCCCCTCCCTGCACCCCCCCCCCCCGGGTTGCGCGCTCCTGTAGTTCCCCCCCCTGATTTTATTTTATTTTTTCCTCTCCCTTTTCTTTCTAACTTTCCCGTTTCCCCAACTTATTCATTGTTTCTGGCCTCGAGCAGGTTCTAGAACAGGCCGACAAACCTCCCCCATGCGTTTAGGAAGCCTTTCTCCGACCCTCGGATGGCGTACTTAATCTTCTCCAGGTGGAGGAATTCCGAGAGGTCAGCGAGCCAGTCTGTAGCTGTGGGTGGTGCTGCTGATCGACAGCCGAGCAGGATTCTCCGGCGGCGATTAGGGAAGCGAGAGCGAGGGTGTTGGCCGCCTTCCCCATGTGTAGCTCTGGCTGCTCCGATACCCGACGATTGCCACTATTGGGCATGGCTTCACCCTCACCCCCACAACCTTGGACATTGCCTCGGAAAAGGCTGTACAGAACCCAGCAAGCTTGGGGCAAGCCCAGAACATGTGGGTGTGGTTGGCCGGGCCCCTCTGGCACTGCTCACATTTATCCTCCACCTCGGCGAAGAACCTGCTCATTCGGGTTCTGGTCAGGTGCGCTCTGTGCATCACTTTGAGCTGCATTAGGCTGAGCCTTGCGCAGGAGGAGGTGGAGTTGGCCCTGCTCAGTGTATCGCTCCAGAGTCCCCACCCCACCTCTGACCCTAGTTCATCCTCCCATTTCCATCTGGTCTCAACCAATGGTGTTCGAGTTCTGCCCAGTAGCTGTCCATGCATTTTCCCTTCTTTACTGTCTGTGTTTATCAGGTCCTCTAGTAGTGTGGTCTCTGGGGTCTCTGGGGTACCCGACTGTCTCCTTGCATAGGAAGTGATTTATTTGCAGTTGGCAGTTTATGTTATCAGTCAGTTCGCCCACTATTGCCAGTCTGTGCCCTATGTAGTAGTCCCTAACTGTCAGCATGCTCCCGTCCCGTCTCCCTTTCCTGAAGGTGGTGTTTAGCATGGCTGGGGGGAGTTTGTGGTTGCCGCAGATGGGAACCATGGGGGACATCCAAGTCAGCCCAAAGTGCTGTCTTAGTTGGGCCCACGTTTTCAGTGTGGCCACTACCACTGGGCTTGATGTGATTTTGCCGAGGGGGTCTATTCTTTCCCAGCCTGGGTGAGAAAGTAGAGTCAAAACAGGAGGTGCAGAGAATAATTATGAAACGCAGCAACGCAGCAAGACTTTTACACCGGGAGATACCGTCTGTGTTCAGAACTTCGGCGGCAGATCCCCTTGGATCCTGGGATTCGTGGTGGGAAAAGACTGACCCCGTGACGTACAAGGTCAAGACCAAGGGAGATAACCATCAATAAACACATGGACCATCTCAGGAGCAGAGGAACCTCAACTGCAGAAACTACTCTGGGCGGGGTGACGCTCTCAACATCCTTGCGACCTACTTCCAGGCAGGGGACTCATCCCAAGAGTCATCTCCAACAGGACAAAGACCTGGGCTCAGAAGTGGAGTCTGAGGTGACTGACCAGAAGCAAGATGTCAATGTCGAGGAAGAGCCTCCGTCAGTGGCATCGCGACGCTCGGCTAGGAAGTGACGATCTTCTCCCAGCTTCCCACGCCCACATCAGGCTCCGCTGATAGTAGACTGAAGGTCGTGCGCTCAGAGGCAAAGGAGACCTCATTATCGGGGAGTGAGGGGGAGGATTTGGACTTGGGGAAGGGGGGTGGGGAGGGATGTGTTAACCCTTACAAGGACCAGGGGGAATCACCCAGTGATCTCCCTGTAGAGTGCACGTTCCTGTGGTAAAGGGCAGAGGCTCCGCCAGTGTGGACACATTACTGAGCCCTTTTATTGCTGTCCCAGACCCAGATCCAGACCGGGTGGTGTGTTATACCCGGGCGGGGAAGCTCGTGTTGTGCGCTGTGCATGCGGCTTAGCTTTTGAGTTTAGAATAAACCTGTCTGAACCTTCACCTTAATGTCTCCTGGGTTATTACAGGTGCCTCCACCAGACGACTGCAGTGGTCAACAAAACAGTTGACCATTACCTTCTCAATGGCAATTCCGGATGACCAGCCTTTGTCAGCGATGCTGAATGTTTTGATGAGGTTTCAATAATAATAATAATCTTTATTGTCACCAGTAGCTGATATTAACACTGTAATGAAGTTACTGTGAAAACCCCCTAGTTGCCACATTCCGGCGCCTGTTCGGGTACACTGGGGGAGAATTCAGAATGTCCAATTCACCTAACAGCACGTCTTTTGGGACTTGTGGGAGGAAACCGGAGCACCCGGAGGAAACCCACACAGACACAGGGAGAATGTGCAGACTCCGCACAGACAGTGACCCAAGCCGGGAATCGAACCTGGGACCCCGGCGCTGTGAAACAACACTGCAAACTATGTCAGCAAATAGTTTTTATTTCCAGGGTCCTGGGCGTTACCTAATGGCCTAACTCAGCCATGGGTCAATGAGGAGTCAACCATCCTGCCGTGGGGTTGGGGGTCACATGTAGGCCAGGTTAGCAATGACAGATCTCCTCCCCAGTGAACCAGATGGGTTTTAATGACAATGGATGATCATTGCCTGGCAACCATTACTGAATTTAAATTCCACCATTTGAGTTGGTGGGATTTGAACCCATGTCCTTAGGACACGAGCCTGGACCCCCTGGATTCAGTGACTGCTACATCACCCCCAATTTACACTATTGCCAAAGACTGTTTAGGGGCTGGTTTAGCACTGGGCGAAATCGCTGGCTTTGAAAGCAGACCAAGGCAGGCCAGCAGCGCGGGTTCAATTCCCATACCAGCCTCCCCGAACAGGTGCCAGAATGTGGTGACTAGGGGCTTTTGTTCAGTAACTTCATTGGAAGCCTACGTGTGACAATAAGCCATTTTCATTTTATTCATTTCAAACTTCATGGTGTGTCCAACCTGGTTCTCCCCTGAAGCCACCTTGTCGAAGAATGGAAACATTAACCCTTTACTCCACATTCCCCACCCACAGTATAATCTCCAAATTAGTCTTTTTAAACTATTTACAACACATTCCCATTGTCTCTGAACCTCATGTCGCGTCTAATGTTTCCACCATCCCAGTCCGATCTGCTCCACTCCACCACCCGCCCCCTCCCCCCATCTAGTCATTGCCACCAAAGACTTCAATCCCCAATCATATGCCTGGTTCCCTTCGATTACATGTGGGAAAATCCTGCTCAGAGTGTGGGAGTGAACTTTTTAAATATTTCTTTATTCTCCTTCTTTTTCACATTTTCTCCCAAATTCACACCCACCAACAATAAACAGTAATCAGTAACAAATATGTCAGTCCCCATATCGATAACAACGATCCCATCCTCCCACCAAAATCCAAACATTCTCCCACATGTTCACATAAACAACTGACAAAAAGGAATCAGGAATCCCCCATAGCCTCCAATAACACCCATCGCCTCCCCCTCCCCCCAACCCTCCCACCCACCCCCTCCCAACTAATGTTCGAACAGGCGCCGGAATGTGGCGACTAGGGGATTTTCACAGTAACTTCGTTGCAGTGTTAATTAAGCCTACTTGTGACACTAATGAAGATTATTATTCCTCCGGGTGCTCCAGTTTCCTCCCACAGTCCAAAGATGTGCAGGTTAGGTGGATTGGCCGTGCTAGAATTGCCCCTTAGTGTCTAAATGGTTAGGTGGGGTTACGGAGATAGGGCGCGAGTGTGGGCCTGGGTGGGGTGCTCTTTACTCGGAAGGTCGGTGTAGACTCGATGGGCCGAATGGCCTCCTTCTGAACTGTAGGGTTTTACGATCAGCTTCTGGAATATTTAACTGTTTAAACTCCCTCAAAATTGATTGTACGAGCAGCACAAATCTGGTACCTGAGCGTGGCTTTATTCTTATTTGCTGATTTACTTTTCTTTTGTTTCAGAACATGTCTTCAATACACATAAACCCTGACGATCTTTTTTCTCATATTCCAATTTATACCTATAATCCCAACAGCACTTTTGATCCGGATAAGGCTCCCTGCAGTCGAGTAATTAATACCCTCTCGACCAACACTGCCATTGCTGTTGTCTATAGCCTGGTCTGTTTCCTCGCTATGGCAGGGAACATGGTTGTAATGGTGGTTTTACTTTACAATCGACGTACAACATCATCCACAGACAACTACCTGCTTCATCTGGCAGTGGCAGATCTCCTATTCGCCGTGACCTTGCCCTTTTGGGCAGTGGATGCCATATCTGGCTGGGTGTTTGGCGATGCCATGTGTAAGATCATCAGCATGTTACAGGAAGTTAACTTTTACAGCGGGATTCTGTTACTGGCTTGTATCAGTGTCGACCGCTATCGGTCCATTGTCTATTCCACAAGGATCTACCAGAAGAAGAGGCCATTTGTAATCAAGGTGATCTGTGCTGTTGTCTGGGTGTTGGCCATTGTTTTGTCTTTGCCTATTCTGTACAAGGGTGAATACAACCCAGCTGGTTTCGACAGGCAGTTCTGCCATGAGGTACTTGACGGTAAATTGGCTGAAAAATGGAGGATAACTACCAGGTTTCTGAGGCACTTTATTGGGTTCCTCGTTCCACTGGCTGTGATGATCTTCTGCTACAGTGTGACGATTTGGAGACTGTGTCAAACGAGGGGGTTCCAGAAACAGAAAGCCATGAAAGTCATCATCGCGGTGGTGCTGGCCTTCCTCTTCTGTTGGCTCCCGCACAATATCACCGTGTTCATCGACACACTGATGAGGAGCAAGTACATCCGAGAGACTTGTGACATGCGTCATCATGCCGATAGGGCTCTGACCGCAACTCAAATCTTGGGATTCCTGCACTGCTGCATCAACCCAATCCTGTACGCATTCATCGGGGTGAAATTCAGGAGAAACTTGTTCAACCTTTTGCGTATGAAAGCAATCACTGAACAGAGTGAAGAGTCACAGCTTGAGAAATCTACATCCGTCACTTTATCTAGATTCACTGCAACCAACGTATAATGGTCCCTAACTACCCCAGAGTGGCAATCTCTGGCGGGTTGCCCCTCCTGCCGGACTTACCTACGCCGGGAGACCCTGCCTCACTCAACCTTCCTCACTCAGGCTGGGTGAGGCAGGAGCAGGGGAGCATGTTCCCAGCTGCTTTGGCACGGAGCAACTGGGGTGCAGGGAGCTAAGAAACGCTCCCTTTCTTACGGTATTAATTTCTGTAAAAGAGATGTTTAAAGCCGGGGAGTGGGGGTGAGGGGGTGGGGGGGGGGGGGGGGGGGGCTGATGACCGGGAGGGGGTAATCAGGTTGGGAGTGGGGGAATGTCAGGTTGGGTTGCGGGTGGGCGGGTGGGTGGGGGGGGGGGGGGGGGGCAGGAGGGTGGGTGGGGGGGGGGCAGGGAGGTGGGGGGGGGGGGCGAGGGGGTACGTACGGGGCTGCAGCTGCGAGTTTAAACAGTTACTCTGGAGTTAGAAGTGATTTGCTTTCCCTCTAAGTCTTTCAGAGTAACGATCAGAGTAAAACTGGGAGAACCATCTGAAGTTGGCGATATAAGAACATAAGAACATAAGAACATAAGAACTAGGAGCAGGAGTAGGCCATCTGGCCCCTCGAGCCTGCTCCGCCATTCAATTAGATCATGGCTGATCTTTTGTGGACTCAGCTCCACTTTCCCGCCCGAACACCATAACCCTTAATCCCTTTATTCTTCAAAAAACTATCTATCTTACCTTAAAAACATGTAATGAAGGAGCCTCAACTGCTTCACTGGGCAAGGAATTCCATAGATTCACAACCCTTTGGTGAAGAAGTTCCTCCTAAACTCAGTCCTAAATCTACTTCCCCTTATTTTGAGGCTATGTCCCCTAGTTCTGCTGTCACCCGCCAGTGGAAACAACCTGCCCGCATCTATCCTATCTATTCCCTTCATAATTTTAAATGTTTCTATAAGATCCCCCCTCATCCTTCTAAATTCCAACGAGTACAGTCCCAGTCTACTCAACCTCTCCTCATAATCCAACCCCTTCAGCTCTGGGATTAACCTAGTGAATCTCCTCTGCACACCCTCCAGCGCCAGTACGACAAAATTGCTTTTGTCAGATGTGTTCCCAGCCCCCGTTATTGTCCAGAGGAAGCTAACGCTTTGGGGGCAATTACTCGAGAGGGGTTCCCCTGCAATTCATTGGGGTACTCACTAAATGCAGGGCTGGGGAACCAGGATGTTCTAGACCACAGATACTTTAATGAATGAAATCAGGTTACTCCAATGGAAAATAAAGTTGGTTGGAAAACTGTATTAACCACCGCACCAGTGTTGGCGACACCTAACTTTGCCCAGCAATTTAAGGTGACATTGGATGCGAGTGATGTGGGTGTTGGTGCTGCGCTGTTACAGGGAGACAACAAAAGAATCAAAAGGCCTGTTGGTTATTTTTCTCGGAAACGAAATATTCACCAAAAGAAATATTCGACCATCGAGAAGGAGGCATTGAATTTGGTGTTGGCGTTTCAACATTTTGACATTTATGTTGCCAACAATTCATCGGAGACAATTGTTTATACAGACCATAATCCATTAAAGTTTTTGGAAAAGATTCAGGATCAAAGTGCAAGACTGTTCAGATGGAGTTTATTGTGACAACCATTTAACTTCAAAATTATACATGCAGCAGGAAGAGAAAACGTGATTGCCGATGCTTCATTACAACTTTGAAATGCGGGAAAACTGGAACAGTCGAAGGTGGGAAGGAAAGACTGAAATGGACGATACTTATGTTCAAATGTGCATGCTAAAATGTAATATGTATCTTAGAGAGTATGAGTAATGTTTAAAGTCGAAATGCTTTGGATAATGAAGCTATCTTTTTCTATTGCTGGTTCACTTTTTTTTAAGGGGGTGGTGTGACAGATGTAGTAATTTCAGAGATATTGGATTATATGTATTGGGTGCAGTAAGGATTAAAAGCCTGGGTTAGTGTGTGTGTGTGACTGCTGCAGTAGTGCTTTCAAAAGTCCTGGCTTGCAAGAGAGCTAGGCCTTTTGGGAGCCAGAGGTGCAATTAAAGCCTGGTAAAAGTTTGGGCTTAAAGATTTTTGTTTATATTACGAGGGTTCCCCGTGGAGTTGTTAATTAGAGACATTGGGCAGGATTCTCCTGTACCAGGCGGGGCGGGGGTCCCAACGAGACGGAGTGGCATGAACCACTCCGGCGTCGGGCTGCCCCAAAGGTACGGAATCCTCCGTACCTTCAGGGGCTAGGCCGGCGCCGGAGTGGTTTGCGCCCCGCCGGCCGGCGTGGAAGGCCTTTGGCGCCGTGCCAGTCGGGGCCGAAGGGACTCCGCCGGCCGACGCAGGTACGTGCATGCGTGGGAGCATCAGCAGCTGCTGAAGTCATCCCCATGCATGCTCAGGGGGGGGTCACCTTCGCGCCAGCCATCGCGTAGGCTTACATGGCTGGCAGGGAGGAAAAGAGTGCACCCACGGCACAGGTCCGCCCGCAGATCGGTGGGCCCCGATCGCGGGCCAGGGCACCGTGGGGTCACCCCCCGGGGCCAGATTGCCCCTCCCCCTCCAGGACCCCGGAGCCCGCTCGCGCCCCCAGGTCCTGCTGGTGAGGGACCTAGTCCAAGTTACGGCGGCGGGACCTGCATAGAACCAGCGGGACTTCAGCCCATCGAGGGCCAGAGAATCGCCGGGGGGGGGGGGGGCGTTGCGAGCGGCCGCCGACCGGCGCGGCGTGATTCCCACCCCCGCCAATTCTCCGGCACCGGAGAATTCGGAGGCCGGCAGGGGCGGGATTCACGCCGCCCCCTCGGTGATTCTCCGCCCCGGCGGGGCGGGGGGCAGGGGGGGTCGGAGAATCCCGGCCATTGTGTTCAGCTTAGCAAGGTGATTTAGTGAATGGGAGATGTTAAAGCAGTCAGGTGATGATCTTCAGGGTTAGTCTGTGGGTAGAGTACAAGAGCTGCTCTCAAAACAGTTCGGTTAAAGGTCTGTCTGTAGACAGACTAACAGTTTCTTTCCAAACAGTTCAGTTAGTTTGTCGCTGGAAGGCACGCTGAGAAGGGTTTCTGTAGCACGGTAGCATGGTGGTTAGCATAATGCTTCACAGCTCCAGGGCCCCAGGTTCGGTTCCCGGCTGGGTTACTGTCTGTGTGGAGTCTGCACATCCTCCCCGTGTCTGCGTGGGTTTCCTCCGGGTGCTCCAGTTTCCTCCCACAGTCCAAAGATGTGCGGGTTAGGTGGATTGGCCATGCTAAATTGCCCATAGTGTCCTAAAAAGTAAGGTTAAGGGGGGGGTGGTGTTGGGTTACGGGTATGGGGTGGATATGTGGGTTTGAGTAGGGTGATCATTGCTCGGCACAACATTGAGGGCCAAAGGGCCTGTTCTGTGCTGTACTGTTCTATGTCTAACTATGCCAGAGATTCTGCATGGTTCTGACAGGGTTCAGGTTCATCTTTTCAAACAGTCTCAAAGGACATCTCTGTACAGCAAGTATTGCCGAGTGCTAACTGTATTTAAAAGTGAATTGAGATCTGAGATGGTTCTATTGTTTGAGTGGGAGTAAAGATAGCAGTTAAGGATTATTGTGTCACTGTATTGATTAGCATTGTTTAAGGGGTAATTATAAGCTATTTTCTGATGTGATGTTAAAGATATTTTAATAAAGTCTTCGTAATAAAGTTTGTTTTAATATACCATATTGAGTGTAATCACTCCAGGGGCAAAATATCTTTCCTCACAGTCTTACCAAATTGAAATAAAATGTTGGGGCGTCTGCCCACTATCCCAGCCACTGTTGGTGTCCGGGCTGGGGTGTAATATACTGCCACATTCAAAGATAGTGGCCTATTGTGTACCATATTGTTCCCAAATTCCAACAAATTAATTTGTATCATTGAATGCTCAGTGTACTGTTGGCAATTTCAATATAAATAGTTTTAGCGTTATCATTTGGTACTCTGAATCAAGATGCTACCTGGTATAATGAACGTTAACTTGATCAGAAGCCATTAAAACAAAGGTGTTATTGCATTATTGGAAACTAACCAGATCAGTTAAATAGAGAGCCTTTATTGCGAGGCAATTAAAGAAC
The DNA here is from genome assembly GCF_902713615.1 of Scyliorhinus canicula. Lineage (NCBI taxonomy): Eukaryota > Metazoa > Chordata > Chondrichthyes > Carcharhiniformes > Scyliorhinidae > Scyliorhinus > Scyliorhinus canicula. The sequence continues at coordinate 285,056,984 of NC_052147.1, forward strand.
AAGCAATTAATCAATAGATGTATTAGTAAGGCTGGTAATATATATAACCTGCAATGCAAATGTTTTAATGTTTTATAATTATATATAGTTTTTAAAATCTTTTTATTGGCATTTTCAATTATATAATAAAACTTTGCATCCAATATTTACAGTTTATGCAGTTCTTATGGTACATACAATCCTTCTTGATGTATCCTCTCCCCCCACGTCCTCCCTGCCCCCCCCCCCCCCCCCATTCCCTGACCCCTCCTTGGCATCCGCCTCTTTCATTCTGGGCCTTCTGTCCTGAGCTTCCGTTCTTCCACCCCCCCTTCTTCCTGCCCCCTCACCCCCTCCCCCCACTCTTCTCCCTGTAGTTCTCCTGAGATTCCTCCACTCTTCCTCCCCCCTTCCATAGAAAGCATCCTATTGGCTGCATCACAGCCTGGTATGGCAACTGCTCAGCCCAGGACTGCAAGGAACTTCAGAGAGTCGTGAATACCGCCCAGTCCATCACACGGACCTGCCTCCCATCCATTGACTCCATCTACACCTCCCACTGCCGGGGGAAAGCGGGCAGCATAATCAAGGATCCCTCCCACCCGGCTTACTCACTTTTCCAACTTCTTCCATCGGGCAGGAGATACAGAAGTCTGAGAACACGCACGAACAGACTCAAAAACAGCTTCTTCCCCGCTATTACCAGACTCCTAAACACAACCCTTTTATTGACTGACCTCATTAACACTCATATACCCCTGTGTGCTTCACCCAATGCCGGGTGTTATGTAGTTACATTGTGTACCTTGTGTTGCCCTATTATGTATTTTCTTCTATTTCCTTTTCTTTTCTTGTACTTAATGATCTGTTGAGCTGCTTGCAGAAAAATACTTTTCACTGTACCTCGGTACACATGACAATAAACAAATCCAATCCAATCCTTCCCTTTGTACCTCTTAGAGTTGTGTACCTCTGTCTGCTCTCTCCCGTTTCTCACTCTTTCCCTCGTCGCTGTGGGCCTCGAACAGGTTTTGGAACAGGCCGGTTAATTGCCCCACGCTTTGAGGAGTCCTTCCTCCAACCCTCGGATGTTGTCCTTGATCTTCTCCAGGTGGAGGAATTCCGAGAGGTCAGCGAGCCAGTCTGTAGCTGTGGGTGGTTCTGCTGATCGCCAGCCGAGCAGGATTCTCTGGCGGGCGATTAGGGAAGCGAAAGCCAGGGCGCCGGCCCCCTTCCCCATGTGCAACTCTCGCTGCTTCGATACCCCGAAGATTGCCGCTCTCGGGCACTGCTCCACCCTCACCCCCACAACCTTAGACATTGCCTCGGAGAAGGCTGCCCAGAACCCAGCAAGCTTGGGGCAAGCCCAGAACATGTGGGTGTGGTTGGCCGGGCCGTTCTGCCACCGTTCACATTTATCCTCCACCTCGGGGAAGAACCTGCTCATTCGGGTCCTGGTCAGGTGTGCTCTGTGCACCACTTTGAGCCTTGCGCAGGAGGAGGTGGAGTTGGCCCTGCTTAGTGCTTCGCTCCAGAGACCCCAGCCTACTCATGTCCCCAGTTCGTCTCCCCATTTTCTTCTGGCTTCGTCCAGTGGCAGTCTCGCCCTGTCCAGCAGTTGTCCAGAGATGTTCCCGCAGTTTCCCCCTTTCTTGCTGTCTGTGGTTATCAGGTCCTCCAGTAGTGTGGTGTCAGGGGGCCCTGCGTATCCTACTATCTCTTTGCAAAGAAAGTGCTTTACCTGAAGGTGTCTAAGTTCCTGTCCTCTTGGTAGATCCAGGTCCTCTGTCAGTTTGCTCAGTGTCACTAGTCTGTCCCCCATGTAGAAGTCCCTAACTGTCAGCGTCCCCCCATCCGGTCTCCATTTTCTGAAGGTGACGTTGAGCATGGCTGGTGGGAATCTGTGGCTGCCGCAGATGAAACAAAAATGAAATGAAAATCGGTTATTGTCACAAGTAGGCTTCAATGAAGTTACTGTGAAAAGCCCCTAGTCGCCACATTCCGGCGCCTGTCCGGGGAGGCTGTTATGGGAATCGAACCGTGCTGCTGGCTTGCCTTGGTCTGCTTTAAAAGCCAGCGATTAGCCCTGTGAGCTAAACAGCCATGGGGCCATGGGGGATATCTCGGTCAAACCGGAATGTTGCCTCATCTGATTCCATGTTCTTCATGCAGTTACCACCGCTGGGCAGGATGTGCACTTCATCGGGGAGGGGGATGGGGGCGCTGCCGTGGTGAGGGGAACTAAAGTACACATAGTTAACACTGATCCCTATATTTGCATCACTCCCAGAGCGAGGTGTCCTTTCCTCACAGTCTTACAAAACTACACTAATATATTGGGGGTTCTGTCCTGTATCCTAGCTCCTGTTGGGGTCTGGTCTGCGATCATAATAACAGCAATGAATCATTAAGGTCTGCAAGTGACCCCCCTCCACCCACCCCCCAGATGCCGAGACTGAACCCTGACCTCCGGCCCCGGGTTTAATCGATCCAGATCCCCGCGTACTCTCCGGTGCCACCTCTGTGACTGGCATCCTGGATGGGATTGGTGACCTGAGTGATAAGAACATAAGAACTAGGAGCAGGAGTCGGCCAGCTGGCCCCTCGAGCCTGCTCCGCCATTCAATGAGATCATGGCTGATCTTTTGTGGACTCAGCTCCACTTTCCCGCCCGAACACCATAACCCTTAATCCCTTTATTCTTCAAAAAACTATCTATCTTTACCTTAAAAACATTTAATGAAGGAGCCTCAACTGCTTCACTGGGCAAGGAATTCCATAGATTCACAACCCTTTGGGTGAAGAAGTTCCTCCTAAACTCAGTCCTAAATCTACTTCCCCTTATTTTGAGGCTATGTCCCCTAGTTCTGCTTTCACCCGCCAGTGGAAACAACCTGCCCGCATCTATCCTATCTATTCCCTTCATAATTTGAAATGTTTCTATAAGATCCCCCCTCATCCTTCTAAATTCCAACGAGTACAGTCCCAGTCTACTCAACCTCTCCTCGTAATCCAACCCCTTCAGCTCTGGGATTAACCTAGTGAATCTCCTCTGCACACCCTCCAGCGCCAGTATGTCCTTTCTCAGGTAAGGAGACCAAAACTGAACACAATATTCCAGGTGTGGCCGCACTAACACCTTATACAATTGCAGCATAACCTCCCTCGTCTTAAACTCCATCCCTCTAGCAATGAAGGAGAAAACTCCATTCGCCTTCTTAATCGCCTGTTGCACTTGTAAACCAACTTTTTGCAACTCATGCAGGAGCACACCTGTTGTAAATCGCGCTGGCGCAATGTCATGCCGACCGGCCGATGAATATTCAGTGAGTGGAGAAGTCCTGGAGGGAGAGCTCACGAATAGAACATAGAACATTACAGCGCAGTACAGGCCCTTCGGCCCTCGATGTTGCGCCGATCTGTGAAACCACTTTAAAGTCCCTCTACACTATTCCCTTATCATCCATGTGCCTATCCAATCACCATTTGAATGCGTTTAGTGATGGCGAGTCCACTACTGTTGCAGGCAGGGCATTCCACACCCTTACTACTCTCTGAGTAAAGAACATACCTCTGACATCTGTCCTATATCTATCTGCCCTCAATTTAAAGCTATGTCCCCTCGTGCTGGACGTCACCATCCGAGGAAAAAGGCTCACACTGTCCACCCTATCTAATCCTCTGATCATACTGTATGCCTTTCCACATAAGATCTTCCCTCCATACCATCCTTGTAAATCTCCTCTGTATATTAAAATGCGGATCCTGCCGGGTGCAGTTAGTTTCTCATCACCCCGCCGGCAAGGGGCCTGGAAAGTCGGAAAGTCGGGCCAGCGAGAATCGCCTTTTCCGTGCCTCTGTTCTCACTGACAGCTGACCTGGGCTCAGAACCATCCCCAGCGTTCCAAGGTGGAGATGATTTGCAATCGGAACTTGTGCCACTTCATTTACGGTGGCTGAAAGGTGCTGTGGACCAATCACAGCTCTCCATTTGGATGGGAGGCAGGTGGCTGTCATTGTTGAACTCTGTGACAAAGGGGAAGTTTTGTGGACCTGGGCTATCGGTAGCAGCGAGCGGGCAGAGCTGGGTGTTGGGCTATCGGTAGCAGCGAGAGGGCAGAGCTGGGTGTTGGGCTATGTAGCAGCGAGAGGGCAGAGCTGGGTGTTGGGCTATGTAGCAGCGAGAGGGCAGAGCTGGGTGTTGGGCTATGTAGCAGCGAGAGGGCAGAGCTGGGTGTTGGGCTATGTAGCAGTGAGCGGGCAGAGCTGGGTGTTGGGCTATGTAGCAGCGAGAGGGCAGAGCTGGGTGTTGGGCTATCGGTAGCAGCGAGCGGGCAGAGCTGGGTGTTGGGCTATGTAGCAGCGAGAGGGCAGAGCTGGGTGTTGGGCTATGTAGCAGCGAGAGGGCAGAGCTGGGTGTTGGGCTATGTAGCAGCGAGAGGGCAGAGCTGGGTGTTGGGCTATGTAGCAGTGAGCGGGCAGAGCTGGGTGTTGGGCTATGTAGCAGCGAGAGGGCAGAGCTGGGTGTTGGGCTATCGGTAGCAGTGAGAGGGCAGAGCTGGGTGTTGGGCTATGTAGCAGCGAGAGGGCAGAGCTGGGTGTTGGGCTATGTAGCAGCGAGAGGGCAGAGCTGGGTGTTGGGCTATGTAGCAGCGAGAGGGCAGAGCTGGGTGTTGGGCTATCGGTAGCAGCGAGAGGGCAGAGCTGGGTGTTGGGCTATGTAGCAGCGAGAGGGCAGAGCTGGGTGTTGGGCTATCGGTAGCAGCGAGAGGGCAGAGCTGCGTGTTGGGCTATGTAGCAGCGAGAGGGCAGAGCTGGGTGTTGGGCTATCGGTAGCAGCGAGAGGGCAGAGCTGGGTGTTGGGCTATGTAGCAGTGAGCGGGCAGAGCTGGGTGTTGGGCTATCGGTACCAGCGAGAGGGCAGAGCTGGGTGTTGGGCTATCGGTAGCAGCGAGAGGGCAGAGCTGGGTGTTGGGCTATGTAGCAGCGAGAGGGCAGAGCTGGGTGTTGGGCTATCGGTAGCAGCGAGAGGGCAGAGCTGGGTGTTGGGCTATGTAGCAGTGAGCGGGCAGAGCTGGGTGTTGGGCTTTCGGTAGCAGCGAGCGGGCAGAGCTGGGTGTTGGGCTATCGGTAGCAGCGAGAGGGCAGAGCTGGGTGTTGGGCTATGTAGCAGCGAGCGGGCAGAGCTGGGTGTTGGGCTATGTAGCAGCGAGCGGGCAGAGCTGGGTGTTGGGCTATGTAGCAGCGAGAGGGCAGAGCTGGGTGTTGGGCTATGTAGCAGTGAGCGGGCAGAGCTGGGTGTTGGGCTATGTAGCAGCGAGAGGGCAGAGCTGGGTGTTGGGCTATGTAGCAGTGAGCGGGCAGAGCTGGGTGTTGGGCTATGTAGCAGCGAGCGGGCAGAGCTGGGTGTTGGGCTATCGGTAGCAGCGAGAGGGCAGAGCTGGGTGTTGGGCTATCGGTAGCAGTGAGAGGGCAGAGCTGGGTGTTGGGCTATGTAGCAGCGAGAGGGCAGAGCTGGGTGTTGGGCTATCGGTAGCAGCGAGAGGGCAGAGCTGGGTGTTGGGCTATCGGTAGCAGTGAGAGGGCAGAGCTGGGTGTTGGGCTATGTAGCAGCGAGCGGGCAGAGCTGGGTGTTGGGCTATCGGTAGCAGTGAGCGGGCAGAGCTGGGTGTTGGGCTATGTAGCAGTGAGAGGGCAGAGCTGGGTGTTGGGCTATGAAGCAGCGAGCGGGCAGAGCTGGGTGTTGGGCTATGTAGCAGCGAGCGGGCAGAGCTGGGTGTTGGGCTATCGGTAGCAGCGAGCGGGCAGAGCTGGGTGTTGGGCTATCGGTAGCAGCGAGAGGGCAGAGCTGGGTGTTGGGCTATCGGTAGCAGCGAGAGGGCAGAGCTGGGTGTTGGGCTATGTAGCAGTGAGCGGGCAGAGCTGGGTGTTGGGCTATCGGTAGCAGCGAGAGGGCAGAGCTGGGTGTTGGGCTATCGGTAGCAGCGAGAGGGCAGAGCTGGGTGTTGGGCTATGTAGCAGCGAGAGGGCAGAGCTGGGTGTTGGGCTATGTAGCAGTGAGCGGGCAGAGCTGGGTGTTGGGCTATGTAGCAGCGAGAGGGCAGAGCTGGGTGTTGGGCTATGTAGCAGCGAGAGGGCAGAGCTGGGTGTTGGGCTATGTAGCAGTGAGAGGGCAGAGCTGGGTGTTGGGCTATGTAGCAGCGAGAGGGCAGAGCTGGGTGTTGGGCTATGTAGCAGTGAGAGGGCAGAGCTGGGTGTTGGGCTATGTAGCAGTGAGAGGGCAGAGCTGGGTGTTGGGCTATGTAGCAGCGAGAGGGCAGAGCTGGGTGTTGGGCTATGTAGCAGCGAGAGGGCAGAGCTGGGTGTTGGGCTATGTAGCAGCGAGAGGGCAGAGCTGGGTGTTGGGCTATGTAGCAGTGAGCGGGCAGAGCTGGGTGTTGCGCTATGTAGCAGTGAGCGGGCAGAGCTGGGTGTTGGGCTATGTAGCAGCGAGAGGGCAGAGCTGGGTGTTGGGCTATCGGTAGCAGTGAGAGGGCAGAGCTGGGTGTTGGGCTATGTAGCAGCGAGCGGGCAGAGCTGGGTGTTGGGCTATGTAGCAGCGAGAGGGCAGAGCTGGGTGTTGGGCTATCGGTAGCAGCGAGCGGGCAGAGCTGGGTGTTGGGCTATGTAGCAGTGAGAGGGCAGAGCTGGGTGTTGGGCTATCGGTAGCAGCGAGCGGGCAGAGCTGGGTGTTGGGCTATCGGTAGCAGCGAGAGGGCAGAGCTGGGTGTTGGGCTATGTAGCAGCGAGAGGGCAGAGCTGGGTGTTGGGCTATGTAGCAGTGAGCGGGCAGAGCTGGGTGTTGGGCTATGTAGCAGCGAGCGGGCAGAGCTGGGTGTTGGGCTATCGGTAGCAGCGAGAGGGCAGAGCTGGGTGTTGGGCTATGTAGCAGCGAGAGGGCAGAGCTGGGTGTTGGGCTATGTAGCAGCGAGCGGGCAGAGCTGGGTGTTGGGCTATCGGTAGCAGCGAGCGGGCAGAGCTGGGTGTTGGGCTATCGGTAGCAGTGAGCGGGCAGAGCTGGGTGTTGGGCTATGTAGCAGCGAGCGGGCAGAGCTGGGTGTTGGGCTATCGGTAGCAGTGAGAGGGCAGAGCTGGGTGTTGGGCTATCGGTAGCAGTGAGCGGGCAGAGCTGGGTGTTGGGCTATGTAGCAGCGAGCGGGCAGAGCTGGGTGTTGGGCTATGTAGCAGTGAGCGGGCAGAGCTGGGTGTTGGGCTATCGGTAGCAGCGAGCGGGCAGAGCTGGGTGTTGGGCTATGTAGCAGCGAGAGGGCAGAGCTGGGTGTTGGGCTATCGGTAGCAGCGAGAGGGCAGAGCTGGGTGTTGGGCTATCGGTAGCAGCGAGAGGGCAGAGCTGGGTGTTGGGCTATGTAGCAGCGAGCGGGCAGAGCTGGGTGTTGGGCTATCGGTAGCAGCGAGCGGGCAGAGCTGGGTGTTGGGCTATGTAGCAGTGAGCGGGCAGAGCTGGGTGTTGGGCTATCGGTAGCAGCGAGCGGGCAGAGCTGGGTGTTGGGCTATCGGTAGCAGCGAGAGGGCAGAGCTGGGTGTTGGGCTATCGGTAGCAGCGAGCGGGCAGAGCTGGGTGTTGGGCTATGTAGCAGTGAGCGGGCAGAGCTGGGTGTTGGGCTATGTAGCAGCGAGAGGGCAGAGCTGGGTGTTGGGCTATCGGTAGCAGCGAGAGGGCAGAGCTGGGTGTTGGGCTATCGGTAGCAGCGAGAGGGCAGAGCTGGGTGTTGGGCTATGTAGCAGCGAGAGGGCAGAGCTGGGTGTTGGGCTATGTAGCAGCGAGAGGGCAGAGCTGGGTGTTGGGCTATCGGTAGCAGCGAGAGGGCAGAGATGGGTGTTGGGCTATGTAGCAGTGAGCGGGCAGAGCTGGGTGTTGGGCTATCGGTAGCAGTGAGCGGGCAGAGCTGGGTGTTGGGCTATGTAGCAGCGAGAGGGCAGAGCTGGGTGTTGGGCTATCGGTAGCAGCGAGAGGGCAGAGCTGGGTGTTGGGCTATGTAGCAGTGAGCGGGCAGAGCTGGGTGTTGGGCTATGTAGCAGCGAGCGGGCAGAGCTGGGTGTTGGGCTATCGGTAGCAGTGAGCGGGCAGAGCTGGGTGTTGGGCTATGTAGCAGCGAGAGGGCAGAGCTGGGTGTTGGGCTATGTAGCAGCGAGCGGGCAGAGCTGGGTGTTGGGCTATGTAGCAGTGAGCGGGCAGAGCTGGGTGTTGGGCTATCGGTAGCAGCGAGCGGGCAGAGCTGGGTGTTGGGCTATGTAGCAGCGAGAGGGCAGAGCTGGGTGTTGGGCTATCGGTAGCAGCGAGAGGGCAGAGCTGGGTGTTGGGCTATGTAGCAGCGAGCGGGCAGAGCTGGGTGTTGGGCTATCGGTAGCAGCGAGCGGGCAGAGCTGGGTGTTGGGCTATGTAGCAGCGAGAGGGCAGAGCTGGGTGTTGGGCTATGTAGCAGCGAGAGGGCAGAGCTGGGTGTTGGGCTATGTAGCAGTGAGCGGGCAGAGCTGGGTGTTGGGCTATGTAGCAGCGAGAGGGCAGAGCTGGGTGTTGGGCTATCGGTAGCAGCGAGCGGGCAGAGCTGGGTGTTGGGCTATCGGTAGCAGCGAGAGGGCAGAGCTGGGTGTTGGGCTATGTAGCAGCGAGAGGGCAGAGCTGGGTGTTGGGCTATGTAGCAGCGAGCGGGCAGAGCTGGGTGTTGGGCTATGTAGCAGCGAGCGGGCAGAGCTGGGTGTTGGGCTATCGGTAGCAGCGAGAGGGCAGAGTTGGGTGTTGGGCTATGTAGCAGTGAGCGGGCAGAGCTGGGTGTTGGGCTATCGGTAGCAGCGAGAGGGCAGAGCTGGGTGTTGGGCTATGTAGCAGCGAGAGGGCAGAGCTGGGTGTTGGGCTATGTAGCAGCGAGCGGGCAGAGCTGGGTGTTGGGCTATGTAGCAGTGAGCGGGCAGAGCTGGGTGTTGGGCTATCGGTAGCAGCGAGAGGGCAGAGCTGGGTGTTGGGCTATGTAGCAGCGAGAGGGCAGAGCTGGGTGTTGGGCTATCGGTAGCAGCGAGAGGGCAGAGCTGGGTGTTGGGCTATGTAGCAGCGAGAGGGCAGAGTTGGGTGTTGGGCTATCGGTAGCAGTGAGCGGGCAGAGCTGGGTGTTGGGCTATGTAGCAGCGAGAGGGCAGAGTTGGGTGTTGGGCTATCGGTAGCAGCGAGCGGGCAGAGCTGGGTGTTGGGCTATCGGTAGCAGCGAGAGGGCAGAGTTGGGTGTTGGGCTATCGGTAGCAGCGAGCGGGCAGAGCTGGGTGTTGGGCTATGTAGCAGCGAGAGGGCAGAGCTGGGTGTTGGGCTATCGGTAGCAGCGAGAGGGCAGAGCTGGGTGTTGGGCTATCGGTAGCAGTGAGCGGGCAGAGCTGGGTGTTGGGCTATGTAGCAGCGAGAGGGCAGAGCTGGGTGTTGGGCTATGTAGCAGTGAGCGGGCAGAGCTGGGTGTTGGGCTATCGGTAGCAGCGAGCGGGCAGAGCTGGGTGTTGGGCTATGTAGCAGCGAGAGGGCAGAGCTGGGTGTTGGGCTATGTAGCAGCGAGCGGGCAGAGCTGGGTGTTGGGCTATGTAGCAGCGAGAGGGCAGAGCTGGGTGTTGGGCTATGTAGCAGCGAGAGGGCAGAGCTGGGTGTTGGGCTATCGGTAGCAGTGAGAGGGCAGAGCTGGGTGTTGGGCTATCGGTAGCAGCGAGCGGGCAGAGCTGGGTGTTGGGCTATCGGTAGCAGCGAGCGGGCAGAGCTGGGTGTTGGGCTATGTAGCAGCGAGAGGGCAGAGCTGGGTGTTGGGCTATGTAGCAGCGAGAGGGCAGAGCTGGGTGTTGGGCTATGTAGCAGCGAGAGGGCAGAGCTGGGTGTTGGGCTATGTAGCAGCGAGAGGGCAGAGCTGGGTGTTGGGCTATGTAGCAGTGAGCGGGCAGAGCTGGGTGTTGGGCTATGTAGCAGCGAGAGGGCAGAGCTGGGTGTTGGGCTATCGGTAGCAGCGAGAGGGCAGAGCTGGGTGTTGGGCTATGTAGCAGCGAGAGGGCAGAGCTGGGTGTTGGGCTATGTAGCAGCGAGCGGGCAGAGCTGGGTGTTGGGCTATGTAGCAGCGAGCGGGCAGAGCTGGGTGTTGGGCTATCGTAGCAGCGAGAGGGCAGAGCTTGGGTGTTGGGCTATCGGTAGCAGCGAGAGGGCAGAGCTGGGTGTTGGGCTATGTAGCAGCGAGCGGGGCAGAGCTGGGTGTTGGGCTATGTAGCAGTGAGCGGGCAGAGCTGGGTGTTGGGCTATCGGTAGCAGCGAGAGGGCAGAGCTGGGTGTTGGGCTATGTAGCAGCGAGAGGGCAGAGCTGGGTGTTGGGCTATGTAGCAGCGAGCGGGCAGAGCTGGGTGTTGGGCTATGTAGCAGTGAGCGGGCAGAGCTGGGTGTTGGGCTATCGGTAGCAGCGAGAGGGCAGAGCTGGGTGTTGGGCTATGTAGCAGCGAGAGGGCAGAGCTGGGTGTTGGGCTATCGGTAGCAGCGAGAGGGCAGAGCTGGGTGTTGGGCTATGTAGCAGCGAGAGGGCAGAGCTGGGTGTTGGGCTATCGGTAGCAGTGAGCGGGCAGAGCTGGGTGTTGGGCTATGTAGCAGCGAGAGGGCAGAGCTTGGGTGTTGGGCTATCGGTAGCAGCGAGCGGGCAGAGCTGGGTGTTGGGCTATGTAGCAGTGAGCGGGCAGAGCTGGGTGTTGGGCTATCGTAGCAGCGAGAGGGCAGAGCTGGGTGTTGGGCTATCGGTAGCAGTGAGCGGGCAGAGCTGGGTGTTGGGCTATGTAGCAGCGAGAGGGCAGAGCTGGGTGTTGGGCTATCGGTAGCAGCGAGCGGGCAGAGCTGGGTGTTGGGCTATCGTAGCAGCGAGAGGGCAGAGCTGGGTGTTGGGCTATGTAGCAGCGAGAGGGCAGAGCTGGGTGTTGGGCTATCGGTAGCAGCGAGAGGGCAGAGCTGGGTGTTGGGCTATCGGTAGCAGCGAGCGGGCAGAGCTGGGTGTTGGGCTATGTAGCAGTGAGCGGGCAGAGCTGGGTGTTGGGCTATGTAGCAGTGAGCGGGCAGAGCTGGGTGTTGGGCTATCGGTAGCAGTGAGCGGGCAGAGCTGGGTGTTGGGCTATCGGTAGCAGCGAGAGGGCAGAGCTGGGTGTTGGGCTATCGGTAGCAGTGAGCGGGCAGAGCTGGGTGTTGGGCTATGTAGCAGCGAGCGGGCAGAGCTGGGTGTTGGGCTATCGGTAGCAGCGAGAGGGCAGAGCTGGGTGTTGGGCTATGTAGCAGTGAGCGGGCAGAGCTGGGTGTTGGGCTATCGGTAGCAGCGAGCGGGCAGAGCTGGGTGTTGGGCTATGTAGCAGTGAGCGGGCAGAGCTGGGTGTTGGGCTATGTAGCAGTGAGCGGGGCAGAGCTGGGTGTTGGGCTATCGGTAGCAGCGAGAGGGCAGAGCTGGGTGTTGGGCTATGTAGCAGTGAGAGGGCAGAGCTGGGTGTTGGGCTATCGGTAGCAGTGAGCGGGCAGAGCTGGGTGTTGGGCTATGTAGCAGTGAGAGGGCAGAGCTGGGTGTTGGGCTATCGGTAGCAGTGAGCGGGCAGAGCTGGGTGTTGGGCTATCGGTAGCAGTGAGCGGGCAGAGCTGGGTGTTGGGCTATCGGTAGCAGTGAGCAGGCAGAGCTGGGTGTTGGGCTATCGGTAGCAGCGAGCGGGCAGAGCTGGGTGTTGGGCTATCGGTAGCAGCGAGAGGGCAGAGCTGGGTGTTGGGCTATGTAGCAGCGAGAGGGCAGAGCTGGGTGTTGGGCTATCGGTAGCAGCGAGAGGGCAGAGCTGGGTGTTGGGCTATGTAGCAGCGAGCGGGCAGAGCTGGGTGTTGGGCTATGTAGCAGTGAGAGGGCAGAGCTGGGTGTTGGGCTATGTAGCAGCGAGAGGGCAGAGTTGGGCGTTGGGCTATGTAGCAGTGAGCGGGCAGAGCTGGGTGTTGGGCTATGTAGCAGTGAGCGGGCAGAGCTGGGTGTTGGGCTATCGGTAGCAGCGAGCGGGCAGAGCTGGGTGTTGGGCTATCGGTAGCAGCGAGAGGGCAGAGCTGGGTGTTGGGCTATCGGTAGCAGCGAGAGGGCAGAGCTGGGTGTTGGGCTATGTAGCAGCGAGCGGGCAGAGCTGGGTGTTGGGCTATCGGTAGCAGCGAGAGGGCAGAGCTGGGTGTTGGGCTATGTAGCAGTGAGAGGGCAGAGCTGGGTGTTGGGCTATGTAGCAGTGAGCGGGCAGAGCTGGGTGTTGGGCTATGTA
>NC_052147.1:285069380-285182164 GCF_902713615.1 Scyliorhinus canicula
TTGGGGGCCGTTGGCAGCAGCCCCCCACAATTTCTCCGGGCTCCTCGTTTTCGGCCAGTCCTGCTGGCATGAAATGGACTTGGTCCATGCTGGCAGGACCTGGCTTGAAGGGCGGCTAATGGGGGAGACCCCACGGTGGCCTGGCCCGCGATGGGGGGCCCACCGATCTGCGGGCAGGCCTGTGCCATGGGGGCACTCTTTCCCTCCGCGCCGGCCTCTGTAAAGCTCCACCATGGCCGGCGTGGAGAAGAAACCCCTTACACATGCGTCGGAAAGACGCTGCCGGTTCTGCGCATGAAATGAAATCAAAATGAAATGAAAATCGCTTATTGTCACGAGTAGGCTTCAATGAAGTTACTGTGAAAAGCCCCTCGTCGCCACATTCCGGCGCCTGTCCGGGGAGGCTGGTACGGGAATCGAACCGTGCTGCTGGCCTGCCTTGGTCTGCTTTAAAAGCTAGCGATTTAGCCCAGTGTGCTAAACCAGCCCCGCCAACGTGCGCCGGCCCACGGCGGCCCGTTGGCACGGCGCCAACCCCCACCGGCTGATGCACGATCAATTGCACGAAAGACTCAGATTGGACAACTGTGGCTTTATTACAGTCAGATGTGTGGCCTCCTGCTGCAGCTGGAGAAATGGCTGATCAGGAGGAGGACACCACTATTTATACGGCTCCTTGTGGGCGGAGCTAGCCGGCAGGGGCTACCGGCGAACCTGTAGTACAGGCCCTACTTACATCCCCTAATACAGGTGTACACAGTGGTTCACCACATTCACCCCCTGTTAAAATGAGTCTGGCGGGGTGGCGTGGAACTATATACAATGTTGCAAATTATGTACAGTGTCTTAGAGAAGGTGAGGGGGAGGAAAAAAATGTCCATTTTGACCATCCGGTGCCCGTCAGAGGTTCAGTCGATCCACTGCTTTGACGATTCGCTGGGAGCGACGTAACGGTGGCGGCAATGTCGGTGCTGGCGGTGCTGGTGTCACCGATGTCGGTGCTGGTGGTGTTGGTGCTGGCCAGTAGTCGGATGACCCCGGGAGCGTGCAGAAATCTTCTTCGTCTTCTTGCATGGGCGGGCGAAGGAGGGATGGACCTGGTGGGGTTAATGTTGGGAGCGCCGGGGGAGGGGAGGGTGGGGCCTGTACGGGGGAGTGTGTTTGGCTGGAACCTGACGGTGCCAGGTCCCTGAGGGAGACAGTATCCTGGCGGCCGTCGGGGAACTCCACGTAGGCATACTGGGGGTTAGCGTGGAGCAAGTGTATCCTGTCCACCAACGGGTCCGCCTTGTGGAGTCGGATGTGCCTACGGAGCAGGACCGGTCCTGGAGCTGCGAGCCAAGCCGGGAGAGGCACCCTGGATGTGGACTTCCTTGGGAAGGTAAAAACACGTTCATGGGGTGTGTTATTTGTGGCGGTGCACAGTAGTGACCGGATGGAGTGTAGTGCATCAGGGAGGACCTCTTGCCAGCGAGAGGCTGGGAGGTTCCTGGACCGTAGGGCCTCCAAACCGTCCCGTTCTCCCTCTCTACCTGCCCGTTTCCCTGGGGGTTGTAGCTGGTCGTCCTGCTGGAGGCAATACCCCTGCTGAGCAGGAACTGATGCAGCTCATCGCTCATGAATGAGGATCCCCTGTCGCTGTGGATGTAGGCGGGGAAACCGAACAGATGGTGTTGAGGGCCTTGATGACGGTGGCAGACGTCATATCGGGGCATGGGATGGCGAAGGGGAATCTGGAGTACTCATCGACCGCACTGAGGCGTATTGCGGGCGGTCGGTGGAGGGGAGGGGCCCTTTGAAATCCATGATGAGGCGTTCAAAGGGGCGGGAGGCCTTCACCAGGCGCGCACGGTCCGGCCGGTAGAAGTGAGGCTTGTACTCCGCACAGACCTGGCAGTCCCTGGTGACTGTAATAAATTGATGCACGATCAATTGCACGAAAGACTCAGATTGGTACAACTGTGGCTTGATTGCAGTCAGATGCGTGGCCTCCTGCTGCAGCTGGAGAAATGGCAGATCAGAGGAGGACACGCATATTTATACGGCTCCTAGTGGGCGGAGCCAGCCGGCAGGGGCTACCGGCGAACCTGTAGTACAGGTCCTACCTGACATCCCCTAATACAGGTGTACACAGTGGTTCACCCTGCTGGTGCCGGCCTAGCCCCCGGAAGTGCGGAGGATTCCTCAACTTCCGGGCGGCCCACGCCGGGGTGGTTTGCGCCACTCTTTGCGCCGGCGTTGGGCCATCCGGCCAATTGCGGGAGAATCCCGGCCTTGATGTATAAAGGACTGCCAATGCCCTATTCCAAACATTTAATCTGGCCTACATTTGACTCCAGACTAAAACCAATGTGGTTGAGTCTTAAATTCATGGGACGTTCGGGATGGGCAATAATTTATTTATTTATTTTCCAATGAAGGGGCAATTTAGCGTGGCCAATCCACCTACCCTGCACAGCTTTGGGCTGTGGGAGTGAGGCCCACGCAGACACGGGGAGAATGTGCAAACTCCACACGGACAGTGGCCCAGAGCCGGGATCGAACCTGGGACCGCGGCACCGTGAGGCAGCAGTGCTAACCACTGCGCCACCGTGCTGCACAGGTTTGGACATCAGATGTGAGTGACTCCCATGAGAGAATTCATTATAAAAAGCTTCTCTGGCCATTGGGGTTCCAGGACAAGCATGCAGCAGACGTCAATGGCAAGGCCTTTGGCTTGCCTCATGGACAGCTTGCCTGTGACATCGCACAACTCTGAAGATTCCTCTATAATTATTACACGATTAGCAGAACTGTTTTACCCTCTGGCCAAGTTGACAGTTGGATTGATGAGGAAAGTACACGTCCAATCAGACTACAGCACAAAGACAGCACAGCCCCACAGAGCAGAGATACAATGCCAACCATACCCTGAGCAGGAAAGTCACAGAGGAGAAAGTCACATTTAAAATGTTCTTCCGACGCCTTGCCTGGTCTGGCGAAGTATTTCCGTACACTCCACAGAGGATATCACAGATTGTTAGACGTCTGCTGAGCGTTACACAACGTAGCATTGGCACCAGGAGAGTTCTTGCTTTGTAAAGACATACCCCAGGCATTTACACCTCCAACTCCCTCACCCTCCCACAGGATCGCAGGCAGCGTAATATTTTGTAGAGGAGGTTCCCTATGGGTTCCCCCCAAGCCAGCATGGTAGCAATTTTACGCTGGGGTGGGCAGGGCCTCAGTTCCCTGGACAAGGGCTTAGAGACAGGCAGCTCCCAGCACAGTGGTTATCACTATTGCTTGTCAGCTCCAGGGACCCAGGTTCGATTCCCGACTTGGGTCACTGTCTGTGCGGAGTCTGCATGTTCTCCCCGTGTCTGCGTGGGTTCCCTCCGGGTGCTCCGGTTTCCTCCCACAAGCCCCGAAAGATGTGCTTAGGTGAATTCGACATTCTGAATTCTCTCTCTGTGTACCCGAACAGGCACCGGAGTGTGGCGACTAGGGGCTTTTCACAGTAATTTCATTGCAGTGTTAATGTAAGCCTACTGTGACACTAATAAAGATTATTATCATTTCGGGCCTCTTCCAAACACTCCAATGCTGCCTGGAGGTACTGGACAGTTGTCAATCAATCTGCAAGGGGTGCCTTTCTGAGTTAGGGGTAGTAGCCGTGCTTCATAGAATCACAGAACCATAGAACCCCTGCAGTGTGGAAGGAGGCCATTCAACCCATCAATGGGTAACTTTAGCTAACGTGAGCAAGACTGTAGGGGACAGAAGTATACGTGTCTGGGTCAGGCGAGTGTCAGATACGGATTGTCATGAAATCATACAGAAGGACGCCGGGAGCATCTCCCGACAGCATTGCACATACGGGCAACTTAGCGGATGGAGGACATGCGTGAGAATCGGATACAGACCCGCCCGAAAGTTAAAGGGCTAATTAAGGCCATTACTTATGGCTCGGCACAACATCGAGGGCCGAAGGGCCTGTTCTGTGCTGCACTGTTCTATGTTCTATGTTCTAAAAGCCCACTCAGCAGGGCGTTTTCACTGGACATGCAGTCTTTAGTTTGTTGCCTATTATGCTGTTTTCATTTCCTCTTCCAAGGACTTCCCTGGAGCTGCAGCAGTTTCTCTGTGAGACTGGGAATAACTGCCTGAGTATGAAAAATCTGGTGGGGGTTCCTGAGGTGGCTGGGGGAGCAGGGAGGCGAGTGGGGTGGTGAAGATCAAGGAAAATGGGAAGCGGAGTTGGGAGGGGAGATCAGTTGGGGCATATGGAGTGAGGCACTGCGTAGGGTGATCCTCTTGTGCAAGGATGAGTCTGATACAGTTTAAGGTGGTGCACAGGGTGTATAGACTCGGGCGAGAATGAGTGGGTTCTTCCAGGGGGCAGCAGATGAGTGTGAGAGGTGTGGGTGGGGGCCAGTGAATCACATGTTTTGGGGTTGTGAAAAATTGGGAAGATTCTGGGCGAGAGTGTTCGCTGTCTTAGCCAGGATAGTGGAGGAGGGAGTGGACCCGGACCCTTTGGTGGTGATATTGGGGTTTCAGAGAAGCCGGAGCTCATGGAGAGGAGGAAGGCCGATATCGTGGCCGTGCCTCTCTGATTGCACGGCGGCAAATTTCGCTAGAGTGGCGGTCGGCATCGCCACCGGGGGTAGCAGCTTGGCCGGGTGACCTGTACGGCTTCCTGCAATTAGAGAAGATAAAGTCTGAGTTAAGGGGCTCAGCGGGGGGGTTTGAGAAAAGGTGGGGGCTGTTTGTGACCGTGTTTGAGGAGCTGTTCATCACAGGAGTAGGAAGGAGGGTGGGGAAAAGGGAAAAATCTGGACAGACTGTATAGTTGATTGTTGGGAAGTATGTTTCCCGGGGTGTTTATTTGCTGTAACCTGTTTTAATACATGTTTGTATAAAATACATTTTAAAAAACTGCCTGAGTATCGAGTTTTCCTTGAGTTTCCTCGATATTGTTTCGCATTTGCGGGGGTGGCTTTCACCATTTCCGGACTTCCCTGGAAGGTTTTCCAGAGGTTTGGAGGACAGTTTCCATCATTTACAAGGCATCGCTCCACTGGGGTTAGTGCACATTGCTGGCAGCTCAGCCTCTGCAGAGTAAGTGAGGGCAGGAAGGAGAGGAGGCAGGGGAGAGCAGGGCAGGCAGAGCAGGCAGGGGAGAGCAGGCAGGGGACAGCAGGCAGGGGAGAGCAGGCAGGGCAGAGCAGGCAGGGGACAGCAGGCAGGGGAGAGCAGGCAGGGGAGAGCAGGCAGGGGAGAGCAGGCAGGGGAGAGCAGGCTGGGGAGAGCAGGCAGGGGAGAGCAGGAACGGGAGAGCAGGCAGGGGAGAGCAGGCAGGGGAGAGCAGGCTGGGGAGAGCAGGAACGGGAGAGCAGGCAGGGGAGAGCAGGCTGGGGAGAGCAGGAACGGGAGAGCAGGCAGGGGAGAGCAGACAGGGCAGAGCAGGCAGGGGAGAGCAGGCAGGGGAGAGCAGGCAGGGCAGAGCAGGCAGGGGAGAGCAGACAGGGCAGAGCAGGCAGGGGAGAGCAGGCAGGGGAGAGCAGGCAGGGGAGAGCAGACAGGGCAGAGCAGGCAGGGGACAGCAGGCAGGGCAGAGCAGGCAGGGCAGAGCAGGCAGGGCAGAGCAGACAGGGGAGAGCAGGCAGGGGAGAGCAGGCAGGGGACAGCAGGCAGGGGAGAGCAGGCAGGGAGAGCAGGCAGGGGAGAGCAGGCAGGGAGAGCGGGCAGGGGAGAGCAGGCAGGGGAGAGCAGGCAGGGGAGAGCGGGCAGGGGAGAGCAGACAGGGGAGAGCAGGCAGGGGAGAGCAGACAGGGGAGAGTAGACAGGGGAGAGCAGGCAGGGGAGAGCAGGCAGGGGAGAGCGGGCAGGGGAGAGCAGGCAGGGGAGAGCAGGCAGGGGAGAGGAGGCAGCGTCCCAGGCAGCGTCCCAGACAGCGTCCCAGACAGCGTCCCAGGCAGCGTCCCAGGCAGCGTCTCAGGCAGCGTCCCAGGCAGCGTTTCAGGCAGCTTTTCAGACAGCGTCTCAGGCAGCGTCCCAGGCAGCGTCCCAGGCAGCGTCCCAGGCAGCGTTTCAGTCAGCGTCCCAGGCAGCGTCCCAGGCAGCGTCTCAGTCAGCGTCTCAGGCAGCGTCCCAGGCAGCGTCCCAGGCAGCGTTTCAGGCAGCGTCCCAGGCAGCGTCCCAGGCAGCGTCCCAGGCAGCGTCCCAGGCAGCGTCCCAGGCAGCGTCTCAGGCAGCGTCCCAGGCAGCGTCCCAGGCAGCGTCCCAGGCAGCGTCCCAGACAGCGTCCCAGGCAGCGTCTCAGGCAGCGTCCCAGACAGCGTCCCAGGCAGCGTCCCAGACAGCGTCCCAGACAGCGTCCCAGGCAGCGTCCCAGGCAGCGTCTCAGTCAGCGTCCCAGGCAGCGTCCCAGGCAGCGTTTCAGTCAGCGTCCCAGGCAGCGTCCCAGGCAGCGTTTCAGTCAGCGTCCCAGGCAGCGTCCCAGGCAGCGTTTCAGTCAGCGTCCCAGGCAGCGTCCCAGGCAGCGTCCCAGGCAGCGTCCCAGGCAGCGTTTCAGTCAGAGTCCCAGGTAGCGTCCCAGGCAGCGTCCCAGGCAGCGTCCCAGGCAGCGTTTCAGTCAGCGTCCCAGGCAGCGTCCCAGGCAGCGTCCCAGGCAGCGTCCCAGGCAGCGTTTCAGTCAGCGTCCCAGGCAGCGTCCCAGGCAGCGTCCCAGGCAGCGTCTCAGGCAGCGTCCCCGGCAGCGTACCAGGCAGAGGAGAGATACAGGCTCAGTTGGGGCAGGGTCAGCAGGGAGGCCAAGGTGTGAGGGGAGGGCAGAGGACTGGAGCATACAGGCAGAGCGCCAACTCCCTCAGCTGCCTAGTACCACAGGATGATCCAGCGACACAGTAACATCCATTTGAAATATAATGGCCGGGATTCTCCTGGAATGGGCGGGGCAGCCCGTACCGGCGTGGGGGGGTGAACCACTCCCAAGTTGGGCAAGATGGAAGGTGCTGAGTCCTCCGCAGTTCCGGGGGCTAGGCTGGCGCCGAAGGGTCTCCGCCGGCCGGTGTGAGTTGCCGCATGCGCAGTGGGTTTCTTCTCCGCGCCGGCCATGGCGGAGCCTTACAGAGGCCGGCGCGGAGGGAAGGAGTGGCCCCACGGCACAGGCCTGCCCGCAGATCGGTGGGCCCCCATCGCAGGCCTGGCCACTGTGGGAGCTCCCCCTCGGGGCCGGATTCCCCTGGGCCCCCCCGAGGACCCCGCTAACCGCCCGCCAAGCCAGGTCCGCCGGTATGGACCTTGTCTATTTCACGCCAGCGGGATTGGCTGAAAACGGGCGTCCCCTTGGCCCATCGGGGCCCGGAGAATTGGCGGGGGGGACCGCTGCCAACGGCCCCCGACCGGCGTGGTGCGATCCCCGTCCCCGCCCGAAAACCGGCGCTGGAAAATCTGGCTGCCGGCGTCGGAGCGGCGGGGCAGGATTCACGCCGCCTCCCCCGACGTTTCTCCAACCTGGTCGGGGGGGGGGGGGGGGGGGGGGGTGTCGGACAATCCCCGCCCAATGGGTCTGCGTTGAAGGTGACAGTGGCTCCCAACTCCAACACGTCCAGTTCATGTCAGGGCTCATTGGGGGATCTGAGCCGTGTCTAACTATCAGCCGCACACAGTTGTGTTAAGCAAGTGACCGATGCCATCTTCCGAGACGGCCACACGGTTATCCACGACCGGACAGATGAGGGCAGCCAAGCGGAGAGCACATGAGGGTTCGTGGCGGTGCCTGGGGTTCCCCACATCCAGGGCGCATGTAGCCATTAGGGCACTATGAGGAGAGCCGGCAACGCTCGGCAACAGGAAGGGGCACCACTTGGTCAACCTTGACCACAGGACACAGAAGCTGCTGCCCTTGTCCGGGGTACCCTGAGCCGAGCTCACAGAGACGGCACACAGCCTGGTGCGCCAGCATGAGGTGAATTTGAAACCCCCCCCCCCCCATGGATGGACGGGAACCTGTCAGGGAGACTAGGTGCCTGACCCATCTCCAATTCTGGCCGTGAGCTCCGGAGGCCAGTGAGCTGGTCTGAGTGTGGCCCCTGGAAGGCCGAGGGTCTCCTTGAACCTCTTTCTCGACAAGAGTCGCCGCTCTCTCCATCGAGGGAGCTGGACTCTCGGGGCCCAGGGTCAGTGCGTATTTATGCTCCGCATGGAGTCCTCAGTGAAGGATGCCATGGTATGCAGACCCTCAAGGATCTCCTGCAGGTGGTGCGTTGAGAAAAGAAGGAACTACAACAGTGAATTCAATCATCATCGTCACTATACATGGCAGGTGGCTACTGAGACAATGTCGGGATGATGCCTGGTGCCATCTGAATTGGAGCTTTATGGGGCACTCTGCCTGCGACACCTTACTCTCTGATAAGAGGGGCCTGTGAAGTCTCCTATACCCACGGCACACACATCTGTACCTTCACCCCAAACCCTGTCACACCAAGACCATAGGAGCGAGCTGGCTGGTAGCAATACAAATCCAGAGCATCGCTCTCACTCCCAGCTGATAGCCGGGCAGGGTCGAGGTAAGCAGGTAGTGCAGGAGTCCCCTGGGGCCACACCCCTCTCAGTCAGACTAGCTGCTTTGGACACTGTTGGAGGGAATGATTTCCCGGGGGAATGCGGTGAAAACCAAAACCCTGACACCACGGGTGGCTCAACTGTGCAGACCGGGAGGGGTCGGCCTTTAGTGATTGGGGAGTTCAATTGTAGGGGAAATGGGTAGGTGCTTCTGTAGCCACAAGAGGTATTCCAGGATAGTATGTTGCCTCCCTGGTGCTAGGGTCCAGAATGTCACAGAGCGGCTGCAGAATATTCTGGAAAGAGAGGCTGAAGAGCCAATGGTCAGGGTACACATTGGCACCAATGACAGAGGTTAAAAAAAGGGATGAATACAGGGAGTTAGGTGATAAATTAAGAAGCAGGATCTCTAAGGTGGTAATCTCGGGATTATTCCCAGTGCCATGTGCTCGCTGGAGCAGGAATAGGAGGACAGGTCGGATGAATGTGCGGCTAAAGGGGTGGTTTCGGAAGTTGGGTTTCAGACTCCTGAAGCATTGGGACAGGTTCTGGGGAGGGTGGGACCTGCACAAGCTGGGTGGGTTACATCGTGACTAAGGGAGCTGGTTTAGCACACTGGGCTAAATCGCTGGCTTTGAAAGCAGACCAAGGCAGGCCAGCAGCACGGTTCAATTCCCGTAACAGCCTCCCCGAACAGGCGCCGGAACGTGGCGACTAGGGGCTTTTCACAGTAACTTCATTGAAGCCTACTCGTGACAATAAGCGATTTCATTTCATTTCTTGCAGGAGTGTTTGCAGGTGCTGTTAGTGAGGCTGAAAACTAGTATGTCAGGGGGGTGGTTTCCTGGGCGGGGAGTTAGAGGAAATTGGGTTTGAAACAAGAGGCTCTGTCACCCAGCGGTCGCCCGTTTTTTTCACTTCGTAAAGGCTCATACCCTGCCCCATTGAGGAAGTCAGGACTATCACCAGAGACTGCCAGGTCTGCGCCAGGTCTGCGCGGAGTGCAAACCGCACTTCTACCGGCCGATTGAGCGCACCTGGTGAAGGCCTCCTGTCCCTTTGAACGCCTCAGCAGGGATTTCAAAGGGTCCCTCCCCTCCATCGACCGAGACACGTACATCCTGAACGTGGTCGATGAATACTCCAGATTCCCCTTCGCCATCCCATGCTCCGACATGATGTCTGCCACCATCATCAAAGCCCTCAACACAATCTTCGCTCTGTTCGGTTTCCCGCCTACATCCACAGCGACCGGGGATCCTCCTTTATGAGTGACGAGCTGGTCGTCCTGCTCGAGGGGCATTGCCTCGAGCAGGACGGCCAGCTACAACCCCCGGGGAAACGGGCAGGTAGAGAGGGAGAACGGGACGGTCTGGAAGGCCGTCCTGCTGGCCCTATGGTCTAAAAATCTCCCGGCCTCCCACTGGCAGGAGGTCCTCCCCGACGCCCTCACTCCATCCGATCGCTACTTTGCACCGTGACTAATGAAACCCATGAACGTCTCTTTGCCTTCCCCAGGAAGTCCACCTCCGGGGTTTCACTCCTAACGTGGCTGGCAGCTCCAGGACCCGTCCCCCTCCGCACGCACGTGTGGCTCCACAAGGCGGACCCGTTGGTCGATAGGGAAAGCTGCCTACATGCGAACCCGCAGTACGCCCCATGGCGTACCCCGATGGCCGCCAAGACACAGTCTTCCTCAGGGACCTGGCATCAGCTGGTTCCCCCCCCCCCTCCAATTGCCCCGGCGTCATCCACCCCCCCCAGCGCACCTCACCACAGCTCCCCCTCCGGGAAGATCCGTCCTCCCATTGGCTCCACCGGGGATGAAGATAAGGACTACACGCTCCCGAAGTCACAGGCGACCGAGCCGACGCCTGCATCACCACCGGGACTGCGGCGCTCACAACGGGGGATCAAGGCACCCGACCGGCTGAATTTGTGAACTTTCACCCAACTGTACTCTTTAAAAATGCTCACTTACCGTGTAAATAGTTTTCCCACACACCCGCTGGACTCTTTTTTAACAGGGGGTGAATGTGGTAGTCACCACTGTTTGTATAATGCGTATATGAGGTGTATTACGGTAAGGCCCCAGTACTACAGGAACGGGGGTAGATCCCTTCCTGCTGGCTCCGCCCAGTAGACGGAGTATGAATGTGTGTGCCCGCCAAGCTGCAGCCATTTCGCCAGCAGCTGCAAGAGGCTACACATCTCTGCTTAATAAAGCCTCGATTACACTCTAGTCTCGTCTCGTCGTAATTGATAGTGCATCAGGGGTGGATGAAGCTCTCTGTGCTCCCGGAGTCAAAGAGGCAGGTCGTCTCGCGCCCATTGACCTTCACCGCCGTCGTGGGGCGGCGAGGTTGCGGGGCCCAGACTGATCCAGGGTGATAGAGGCGAGCTGCGGACGATGCTGGGAGGTCCTGGGCTGTTCAGCAGTGGTGGAGGTAGCGGTAAGCGACGAACGGTCAGACAAGCAGAGGTCCTGAGGGGCGGTTCAAAATGGCACCAAAGATGGCGGCGCCCATGGGTTGCACATGGTGGGCGGCATCAAAGATGGTGGTGCCCATGGGCCGCACGTGGCTTGTGGTGGGGATGATGGTGGCGCCCATGGGCCGCACGTGGCTTGTGGTGGGGATGATGACGGTGCCCCTGGGTTGAACATGGGGGGGATGTAGAAATGCCGGGCCAGGAAACAGCGGCGACTGACTGAGCCTGGCAAACAGAAACAAAGTGACCTTTCTTCCCACACCCGTTGTAGGTCGCGCTCCGCGCCGGGCAGCGCTGCCTGGGCTGTTTGTTCTGTCCACAAAAATAGCAGAGTTGGCTGGCTGCCGTGTGGCACAGGCTTACGGTGAGGTGGAGTCGGCAGCTGGTGGGACCCACGATGCCCACGAGGGTGCCGCGCGGTCGGGGGCGTAGGGCTGAACTTTACAGGAGGTCAGTTCTAATGAATTAGCGAGCTGCCTAGTCCCCCTGCAAGATGGAGTGTACCCCCTTTCCAATAGCCGCTGGCAGACGTACGCAGATTCATGCCGTGACGTAAGCCTCGCTAATTAATAATTTGGTGTGCTGGACTGCCGGAACTGCCTGGCAGTCACAGTTCCTACCGAGGATCTGTAGGGAACGCAAGAAGTCTCCCGGGGAGTTCCTGTCTCGTGGCCAGGAGGTGCCTGGCGTACACTTGATTCACGGTCGAACGTAATGGCAGGGGCTGGTTTAGCACACGGGCTAAATCGCTGGCTTTTAAAGCAGACCAAGCAGGTCAGCAGCACGGTTCGATTCCCGTACCAGCCTCCCCGGACAGGCGCCGGAATGTGGCGACTGGGGCTCTTCACAGTAACTTCATTGAAGCCTACTCGTGACAATAAGCGATTATCATTTCATTTCATTTCAGGAGCGCCATCTCTTCGGAGTAGGTGGGCGCATCCCGGATGAGGGGGTAAATGTCAGGGTTCACCCGGAAATAGAGGACTTGGAGCTTCTGCGAGTCTGAGGGTTCTTCAGCGGCTGCTCTGAGGTAGCCTTCGAAGCAGGGTAGCCAGTGGTCAAAGCTGGACGTGGCGTTGGCTGCTTGAGGGCTTAGCTGCAGGCGATCAGGCTTGGTGAGGAGATCCTTCGTTTAAAAATCTGTTCATTAAATTAAATTATCATGAGACTAGAATGGTGGAACAATTAAGGCTTTATAGAACAAAGAACAAAGAAAATTACAGCACAGGAACAGGCCCTTCGGCCCTCCCAGCCTGCGCCGATCCAGATCCTTTATCTAAACCTGTCGCCTATTTTCCAAGATCTACTTCTCTCTGTTCCCGCCCGTTCATATATCTTTCCAGATGCATCTTAAATGAGGCTATCGTGCCCGCCCCTACCACCCCGCTGGCAAAGCGTTCCAGGCACCCACCACCCTCTGCATAAAAAACTTTCCATGCACATCTCCCTTAAACTTCCCCCCTCTCACCTTGAAATCGTGACCCCTTGTAATTGACACCCCGACTCTTGGAAAAAGCTTGTTGCTATCCACCCTGTCCATACCTCTCATAATTTTGTAGACCTCAATCAGGTCCCTCCTCAACCTCCGTCTTTCCAACTAAAACAATCCTAATCTACTCAACCTTTCTTCATAGCTAGCGCCCTCCATACCAGGCAAATCCTGGTGAACTCCTCTGCACCCTCTCTAAAGCATCCACATCCTTCTGGTAATGTGGCGACCAGAACTGCACGCAGTATTCCAAATGTGGCCTAACCAAAGTCCGATACAACTGTAACATGACCTGCCGACTCTTGTACTCAATACCCCGTCCGATGAAGGCAAGCATGCTGTATGCCTTCTTGACCACGCTATCAACCTGCGTTGCCACCTTCAGGGTACAATAGACCTGAACTCCCAGATCTCTCTGTACATCAATTTTCCCCAGGACTCTTCCATTGACCATATAGTCCGCTCTTGAATTAGATCTTCCAAAATGCATCACCTCGCATTTGCCTGGATTGAACTCCATCTGCCATTTCACTGCCCAACTCTCCAATCTATTGAACAACATGTTGTGCCTATTGTAGCTGGAACCAGAATGACTACAGCGCAGGAGAGCGCACACATTTATACACCGTCTACTGGGCGGAGCCAGCAGGCAGGGGTTTACCATTGTACCTCTAATATATGGGTAGTGCCGTAATACATATAATATACCACTAGTGGTG
The DNA here is from genome assembly GCF_902713615.1 of Scyliorhinus canicula. Classification (NCBI taxonomy): domain Eukaryota; kingdom Metazoa; phylum Chordata; class Chondrichthyes; order Carcharhiniformes; family Scyliorhinidae; genus Scyliorhinus; species Scyliorhinus canicula. The sequence goes on from NC_052147.1 coordinate 285,082,632, forward strand.
TTCACCACACTTCCGATGAGGGACATTATGAGCAGAGCAGCACGGTAGCATAGTTGTTAGCACAATTGTTTCACAGCTCGAGGTCCAAGGCTCGATTCCCGGCTTGGGCCACTGTCTGTGCGGAGTCTGCACGTTCTCCCCGTGTCTGCGTGGGTTTCCTCCAGGTGCTCTTGTTTCCTCCCACAGTCCAAAGATGTGCAGGTTAGGTGGATTGGCCATGATAAATTGCCCCTTAAGTGTCCAAAAAGGGGCGGCACAGTGGCATAGTGGTTAGCATTGCTGCCTCACGGCGCTGAGGACCTGGGTTCCATCCCGGCTCTGGGTCACTGTCCGTGTGGGTTTCCTCCGGGTGCTCCGGTTTCCTCCCACAGTTCAAAGACGCGCAGGTCAGGTGGATTGGCCGTGATAAATTGCCCTTAGTGACAAAAAAGGTTGGGTGGGGTTATTGGATTATGGGGAGGGTGGAGGTGTGGGCGTGGGTAGGGTGCTCTTTCCAAGAGCCGGTGCAGACCCGATGGGCCGAATGGCCTCCTTCAGCACTGTAAATTAGAACATGGAACATAGAACAGTACAGCACAGAACAGGCCCTTCGGCCCTCGATGTTGTGCCGAGCAATGATCACCCTACTCAAACCCACGTATCCACCCTATACCCGTTACCAACAACCCCCCCCCCTTAACCTTACTTTTTAGGACACTACGGGCATTTATCATGGCCAATCCAACTAACCCGCACATCTTTGGACTGTGGGAGGAAACCGGAGCATCCGGAGGAAACCCACGCACACACGGGGAGGACGTGCAGACTCCACACAGACAGTGATTTCACTGTCACATCTTAGTCTTAAATTGTCTCTCACATATCCTCAGACTGTTAACCCTTTTAAAGGATCGTCCCTTTAGTCTGAGATGGTGTCCTCTGGTTCTAGTTTTTCCTACAAGTGGAAACATCCTCTCTACGTCCACTCTATCCAGGCCTCGCAGTATCCTGTAAGTTTCAATAAGATCCCCCTCATCCTTCTAAACTCCAATGAGTACAGACCCAGAATCTTCAAACGTTCCTCAAGAACAAACTCTTCATTCCAGGGCTCATTCTTGTGAACCTCCTCTGGACCCTTTCCAAGGCCAGCACATCTTTCCTTAGATACGGGGCCCAAAACTGCTCACAATACTCCAAATGGGGTCTGATAGGAGTAGTCTATCGGCCACCAAATAGTAACGTTATGGTGGGGCAGGCAATAAACAAAGAAATAACTGATGCATGTAGAAATGGTACAGTAGTTATCATGGGGGATTTTAATCTACATGTTGATTGGTTTAACCAGGTCGGTCAAGGCAACCTTGGGGAGGAGTTTATAGAATGTATCCACGATAGTTTCCTAGAACAGTATGTAATGGAACCTACGAGGGAACAAGCGGTCCTAGATCTTGTCCTGTGTAATGAGACAGGATTGATTCATGATCTCATAGTTAGGGATCCTCTCGGAAGGAGCGATCACAATATGGTGGAATTTAAAATACAGATGGAGGGTGAGAAAGTAAAATCAAATACTAGTGTTTTGTGTTTAAACAAAGGAGATTACAATGGGATGAGAGAAGAACTAGCTAAGGTAGACTGGGAGCAAAGACTTTATGGTGGAACAGTTGAGGAACAGTGGAGAACCTTCCAAGCAATTTTTCACAGTGCTCAGCAAAAGTTTATACCAACAAAAAGGAAGGACGGTAGAAAGAGGGAAAATTGACCGTGGATAAAGGAAATAAGGGAGAGTATCAAATTGAAGGAAAAAGCATACAAAATGGCAAAGATTGGTGGGAGACTAGAGTACTGGGAAATCTTTAGGGGGCAACAGAAAGCTACTAAAAAAGCTATAAAGAAGAGTAAGATAGAGTATGAGAGTAAACTTGCTCAGAATATAAAAACAGACAGTAAAAGTTTTACTAATATATAAAACAAAAAAGAGTGGCTAAGGGAAATATTGGTCCTTTAGAGGATGAGAAGGGAGTTTTAATAATGGGAGATGAGGAAATGGCTGAGGAACTGAACAGGTTTTTCGGGTCGGTCTTCACAGTGGAAGACACAAATAACATGCCAGTGACTGATAGAAATGAGGCTATGACAGGTGAGGACCTTGAGAGGATTGTTATCACTAAGGAGGTAGTGATGGACAAGCTAATGGGGCTAAAGGTAGACAAGTCTCCTGGCCCTGATGGAATGCATCCCAGAGTGCTAAAAGAGATGGTTAGGGAAATTGCAGATGCACTAGTGATGATTTACCAAAATTCACTAGACTCTGGGGTGGTCCCGGTGGATTGGAAATTAGCAAACGTGACACCACTGTTTAAAAAAGGAGGTAGGCAGAAAGCAGGAAATTATAGGCCAGTGAGCTTAACTTCGATAGTAGGGAAGATGCTGGAATCTATCATCAAGGAAGAAATAGTGAGGCACCTGGATAGAAATTGTCCCATTGGGCAGACGCAGCATGGGTTCATAAAGGGCAGGTCGTGTCTAACTAATTTAGTGGAATTTTTGAGGACGTTACCAGTGCAGTAGATAACGGGGAGCCGATGGATGTGGTATATCTGGATTTCCAGAAAGCCTTTGACAAGGTGCCACACAAAAGGTTGCTGCATAAGATAAAGATGCATGGTATTAAGGGTAAAGTAGTAGCATGGATAGAGGATTGGTTAATTAATAGAAAGCAAAGAGTTGGGATTAATGGGTGTTTCTCTGGTTGGCAATCAGTAGCTAGTGGTGTCCCTCAGGGATCCGTGTTGGGCCCACAATTGTTCACCATTTACATAGATGATTTGGAGTTGGGGACCAAGGGCAATGTGTCCAAGTTTGCAGATGACGCTAAGATGAGTGGTAAAGTGAAAAGTGCAGAGGATACTGGAAGTCTGCAGAGGGATGTGGATAGGTTAAGTGAATGGGCTAGGGTCTGACAGATGGAATACAATGTTGACAAATGTGAGGTTATCAATTTTGGTAGGAATAACAGCAAACGGGATTATTATTTAAATGATAAAATATTAAAGCATGCCGCTGTTCAGAGAGACTTGGGTGTGCTAGTGCATGAGTCACAGAAGGTTGGTTTACAGGTGCAACAGATGATTAAGAAGGCAAATGGAATTTTGTCCTTCATTGCTAGAGGGATGGAGTTTAAGACTAGGGAGGTTATGTTGCAATTGTATAAGGTGTTAGTGAGGCCACACCTGGAGTATTGTGTTCAGTTTGGTCTCCTTACCTGAGAAAGGACGTACTGGCGCTGGGGGTGTGCAAAGGAGATTCACTAGGTTAATCTCAGAGCTGAAGGGGTTGGATTATGAGGAGAGGTTGAGTAGACTGGGACTGTACTGGTTGGAATTTAGAAGGATGAGGGGGATCTTATAGAAACATTTAAAATTATGAAGGGAATAGATAGGATAGATGCGGGCAGGTTGTTTCCACTGGCGGGTGACAGCAGAACTAGGGGACATAGCCTGAAAATAAGGGGAAGTAGATTTAGGACTGAGTTTAGGAGGAACTTCTTCACCCAAAGGGTTGTGAATCTATGGAATTCCTTGCCCAGTGAAGCAGTTGAGTCTCCTTCATTAAATGTTTTTAAGGAAAGATAGATAGTTTTTGAAGAATAAAGGGATTAAGGTTTATGGTGTTCGGGCCGGAAAGTGGAGCTGAGTCCGCAAAAGATCAGCCATGATCTAATTGAGTGGCGGAGCAGGCTCGAGGGGCCAGATGGCCTACTCCTGCTCCTAGTTCTTATGTTCTTATGTTCTAAAGGATTGTCCCTTTAGTCTGAGATGATGTCCTCTGGTTCTAGTTTTTCTACAAGTGGAAACATCCTCTCTACGTCCACTCTATCCAGGCCTCGCAGTATCCTGTAAGTTTCAATAAGATCCCCCCTCATCCTTCTAAACTCCAACGGGTACAGACCCAGAATCTTCAAACGTTCCTCATACGACAAGCTCTTCATTCCAGGGATCATTCTTGTGAACCTCCTCTGGACCCTTTCCAAGGCCAGCACATCCTTCCTTAAATATGGGACCCAAAACTGCTCACAATACTCCAAATTGGGTCTGACCAGAGTCTTATACAGCCCCAGAAGTACATTCCTGGTCTCTTATTCTAGCCCTATCGACATGAATGCCAACATTGGGCAGCATGGTAGCACAGTGGTTAGCACAGTTGCTTCACAGCTCCAGGGTCCCACGTTCATTCCCGGCTAGGGGTCACTGCCTATGCGGATTCTGCATGTTTTCCCCGAAGTCCAAAGATGAGCAGGGTAGGTGGATTGGCCATACTAAATTGCCCTTAGTGCCCAAAAATGTTCACTGGGGTTACTGGGTTACGGGGATAGGGTGGATTTGAGCAGGGGGCTCTTTCCAAGGGCCGGTGTAGACTCGATGGGCCGAATGGTCTCCTTCTGCACTGTAAATTCTATGATTCTATGATTGCATTTGCCTTCCTAACTGCCGACTGAACCTGCACGTTAACCTTAAGAGAATCGTGAACAAAGACTCCCAAGTCCTTTTCTGCTTTTGATTTCCTCAGCATTTCTGGAAATCTAAAATAAATCACGTCCACTGGTTCTCCTTTGACTAACTTCCTTGTTACCTCCTCAAAGAACTCTAACAGATTGCCAGACAAGACTTCCCTTGACAAAGCTGGTTGACTATCCTATTTTTTCATGCACTTCCAAGTACTCCGTGATTTAATCTTAAATAATGGACTTTTAAATCTCACCAATGACCGAAGTCAGGCTAACCGGTCGATAATTTCCCGTCTTCTGCCTCCCTCCCTTCTGAAACAGGGGTGTACATTAGCCACTTTCCAGTCCTCTGAGACCCTTCCTGCCTCCAGTGATTCCTGAAAGGTCACCACTAATGCCTCCACAATCTCCTCAGGTATCTCTTTTAGAACCCTGGGCTGTATCCGGTCCAGGTGACTTATCCAGCTTCAGACCTTTCAGTTTCCCCAGAACCTTCTCCTTAGTAATAGTCACTGCACTCACCTCTGACCCTGGTTCTCCTGGAACTCTGGCATCCCACTGGTGTCTTCCACCGTGAAGACTGATGCAAAGTAACTATTCAGTTTCTTTGCCATTTCTTTTTTTCCTATTATTAATTCTCCAGCCACAATTTCCAGTGGTCCAATGTCGATTTTTGCCCCTCTTTTACCTTTGATATACTGAAAAAAACTCTTCCTATCTTTTATATTACTAGCTAGCTTGCACTCATATTTCATCTTCTCCCCTTATTGCTTTAGTTGTCCTCTGCTCACTTTTAAAGGCTTCGCAATCCTCTGGCTTCCCATTAATCCTCGCCACTTTGTCTGCTTTTTTTTTTAGCTTTTATGCTGTCCTTGACATCCCTCGTCAGCCATGGATGCCTTGTCCTCCGCGTAGCATTTCCTCCCCCTTGGGATGAATTTATGTTGTGCCTCCTGAATAACCCCCTAAACTCCTGCCATTGCTGTTCCACTGTCTTCCCTGCTAGGCTCCTTTTCCAATCAACTCTGGTCAGCTCCTCCCTCATGTCTGTGTAGTTACCCTTATTTAATTGTAATACCGTCACATCTGATTGCAGCTTCTCCCTCTCAAACTGCAGGGTAAATTCTATCATATTGTGGTCACTGTTCCCTAAGGGTTCCTTCACCTTAAGTTCCCCAATCAAGTCTGCCTCATTACACATCACCAAATCCAGAATTGCCTCTTCCCTAGTAGGCTCTGTCACAAGCTGCTCCAAAAAAACATCTTAGACATTCCACAAATTCCTTTTCTTGGGATCCACTACCAACATTATTGTCCCAGTCCATCTGCATATTGAAGTCCCCAAGAACTCAAAATAGGCTTAGGAGGGCTACAAGGGGGCATGAAAAAGCCCTGGCAGGAAGGATTAGGGAAAACCCCAAGGCGTTCTACACTTATGTGAGAAATAAGAGGATGATCAGAGTGAGAGTAGGGCCGATCAGGGATAGTGAAGGGAACTTGTGCCTAGAGTCTGAAGAGATGGGGGAGGCCCTAAATGAAGACTTTGCTTCAGTATCACTGGAGAGAGGGGCCTTGTTGCTCATGAGGACAGTGTGAACCAGGTTAATAGACTTGAATAGGTTGAAAATAAGAAGGAGGATGTGCTGGAAATTTTGAAAAGCATCAAGATAGATAGGTCCCTTGGACTGACGGGATATACCCAAGGTTACTACGAAGCGAGGGAGGAGATTGCTGCGCCGTTGGCGATGATCTTTGCGTCTCACTCTCCACTGGAGTAGTACCGGATGATTGGAGGTAGGCGAATATTGTTCCCCTGTTCAGAAAGGGAATAGGGAAATCCCTGGGAATTACAGACCAGTCAGTCTTATGTCTGTGGTGAGCAAAATACTGGAAAGGATTCTGAGAGATAGGATTGATGATTGTTTAGAAAAACGTAGTTTGATTAAAGATAGTCAGCATGGCTTTGTGAGGGGATAGGTCATGCCTCACAAGCCTCATTGAATTTTGAGGATGTGACGAGACACATTGATGAAGGTCGGGCAGTGGATGTGGTGTGTATGGATTTCAGTAAGGCATTTGATAAGGTTCCCCATGGTGGGCTCATTTAGAAAGTTAGGGGCATGAGATACAGGAAATTTGGCTGTCTGGATACAGAATTGGCTGGCCGAGAAGACAGCGAGTGGGTGGATGGAAAGTATTCCGCCTGGAGGTCGGTGACCAATGGGGTCCTGCAGGGATCTGTTCTGGGACCTCTGCTCTTTATGATTTTAATAAATGACTTGGACGAGGAAGTAGAAGGGTGGGTTAGTAAGTTTGCCAATGACACGAAGGTTGGGGGAGTTATAGATAGTGTTGAGGGTTGTTGCAGGTTACAACAGGACATTGACAGGATGCAGAGCTGGGCTGAGAAGTGGCAGATGGAGTTCAACCTTGATAAATGTGAAATGATTAATTTTGGAAGGTTGAATTTGAATACTGAATACAGGGTTAAAGGCAGGATTCTTGGAAGGTGGAGGAACAGAGGGATCTTGGGCTCCACGTATTTAGATCCCTCAAGGTTGCCACCCAGGCTGATAGGGTTGTTAAGAAGGCATATGGGTGTTGGCTTTCATAACAGGGGATTGAGTTTAAGATCCGCAAGGTTTGCTGCAGCTTTTTGAAACCCTGGTTACCACATTTGGAATATTGTGTCCAGTTCTGGTCCTCATTATAGGAAGGATGTGGATGCTTTGGAGAGGGTACAGAGGAGATTTACCAGGATGCTGCCTGCATGGAGGGCATGTCTTATGAAGAAAGGTTGAGGGAGCTAGGGCTTTTCTCACTGGAGCTAAGAAGGAAGAGAGGTGACTTGATAGAGGTGTACAAGGTGATGAGAGGCATGGATAGAGTGGATAGCCAGAGACTTTTCCCCAGGGTGGAAATGGCTGTCACGAGGGGACATAATTTTAAGGTGATTGGAGGAAGGTATTGGGGAGATGTCAGAGGTCGGTTCTTTACACAGAGAGTGGTGGGTGTGTGGAATGCACTGCCAGCAGAGTGCTGGAGTCAGAGTCATTAGGGACATTAAGCGACTCTTAGGCAGGCACATGGACAGCGGTAAATTGAAGAGGTGTAGGTTAGGTTGATCTTAGATTAAGATAAGTGGTCGGCACAACATCGTGGGCCGAAGGCTTGTATTGTGCTGTACTGTTATATGTTCTATGTTCTATATTTATGTTCTATGTTCTATGTATAGCAAGAAGACCTACAAGAACATCTTCTTCCCCACAGCTACAAGACTCCTCAATGACTCCCCCTCGGACTGATCTGTTCCCTGTAAGAACACTATTCGACGCCCTATGCTGCTCTTGCTCATGTATTTGCTTTGTTTGGCCCTTGTTCCGCACTGTAACCAATCACTGTTTGCCGATGTACCATTTGTCAATGTTCTCTGTTGATATTCTTTTTGTCTACCATGTACGTACTGTGTACGTTCTCTCGGCCGCAGAAAAACACTTTTAACTGTACCTTGGTACATGTGACAATAAATCAAATCACATCCTTCCTCACAGGAGACCAAAACTGCACACAATATTCCAGATGTGGCCTCACCAAGGCCCTATATAATTGCAGCAACACATCGCTGCTCCGATACTTGAATCCTCTCTCAATGAGAGGAAACCTTCTTTGCCGTCTGCTACACTGCATGCTTACCTTCAGCAACTGACGTACAAAGATCCAGGGCACGTTGAACATTGCCCTCTCTCAATCTATAAACATTCAGATAATAATTTGCCTTTTTGATTTTGCTACCAAAGTTGATAACCTCATATTTATCCACATTATACTGCATCTGCCATGCGTGTACCCACTCACTCAGCCTGTCCAAATCCCACTGAAGCATCTCTGCATCCTCCTCACAGCTCACCCTCCCACCCAACTTGATGTCATCTGAAAGTTTGGAGAGAATACATTTAGTTCCCTTGTTTAAATCATTAATGTATAATGTGAATAGCTGGGTCTCAGAACCGATCCCTTTGGTATTCCACTAATTACTGTCTGCTATTTGGAAAAAGACCCATTTATTCCTACTCTTTGATTCCTGTCCGCCAACTAGCTTTCCATCCATCTCAGTACACTACCTCAATCCTATGTGCTGTAATTTTGCACGCTAATCTGTTAGGGGGAATTGAAAGCCTTCTGAAAACCCAAATAAACCACATTCACTGGCTTCCCTCTCAACAACTCTACTAGTTATATAGAATACGATAGAATCTCCACAGTGCCGAACGAGGCCATTTGGCCCATCGAGGCTGTACAACCCTCAGCAAGACACCCTACCTTGGCCCAATCCGCCAACCTTTCCCCCGTAACCCTGCCTAACCGTTCGACACTAAGGGGCAATTTAGCACGGGCCATTCCACCTAACCTGCACATCTTTGGACTGTGGGAGGGAACCGGAGCACCCGGAGGAAACCCACGCACACACGGGGAGGATGTGCAGACTCCGCACAGACAGTGACCCAAGCCGGAATCGAACCTGGGACCCTGGAGCTGTGAGGCAGCAGTGCTGACCAGCGCTACCGTCCTCAAAAATTCCAGTAGATTTGTGAGCAAGATTTCCCTTTCGTAACTCCATTCCGCCCTGTCGGAGGCAGGTACGCACTTGTGGGGGTATTTCCGTGCCAATACTTCCTGTCCTTTCTGAAAAACATGCTCTTTCGCCATGTTCTCGTGTTGCAAAACCTTGCTCTGCTGTTTCCTCTCAACAAGTTCTCTTGTCTTGGGCGGCTTCAGGGGAGTGAAACTCTGTTCCTAACTGACGTTCCGTATTGCTGGAGGCGGCACCCCATCCCCTCCCAGAAACTCTCCAGCAGCCCGGTGGTGATAGCCACCCTCCAGACGTGGAACCAACTACGGCAACAATTCGGGCCTGACCAAAATGTCCGACAAAGCCCCCATCTGCAATGACCACAGGTTCACACCAGCACTCACCGACGCCACCTTCAAAGGTGGAGACAGGATGGAGAGGACATTGACAGTCAGGGACCTATACACTGACGGTAGGTGGAGACAGGATGGGGAGGACACTGACAGTCAGGGACCTATACACTGACGGTAGGTGGAGACAGGATGGGGAGGACACTGACAGTCAGGGACCTATACACTGACGGTAGGTGGAGACAGGATGGGGAGGACACTGACAGTCAGGGACCTATACACTGACGGTAGGTGGAGACAGGATGGGGGGACATTGACAGTCAGGGACCTATACACTGACGGTAGGTGGAGACAGGATGGGGAGGACATTGACAGTCAGGGACCTATACACTGACGGTAGGTGGAGACAGGATGGGGGGACATTGACAGTCAGGGACCTATACACTGACGGTAGGTGGAGACAGGATGGGGAGGACACTGACAGTCAGGGACCTATACACTGACGGTAGGTGGAGACAGGATGGGGAGGACACTGACAGTCAGGGACCTATACACTGATGGTAGGTGGAGACAGGATGGGGAGGACACTGACAGTCAGGGACCTATACACTGACGGTAGGTGGAGACAGGATGGGGGGACACTGACAGTCAGGGACCTATACACTGACGGTAGGTGGAGACAGGATGGGGAGGACACTGACAGTCAGGGACCTATACACTGACGGTAGGTGGAGACAGGATGGGGAGGACATTGACAGTCAGGGACCTATACACTGACGGTAGGGGGAGACAGGATGGGGAGGACACTGACAGTCAGGGACCTATACACGGACGGTAGGTGGAGACAGGATGGGGGGACATTGACAGTCAGGGACCTATACACTGACGGTAGGTGGAGACAGGATGGGGAGGACACTGACAGTCAGGGACCTATACACTGACGGTAGGTGGAGACAGGATGGGGAGGACACTGACAGTCAGGGACCTATACACTGACGGTAGGTGGAGACAGGATGGGAGGACATTGACAGTCAGGGACCTATACACTGACGGTAGGTGGAGACAGGATGGGGAGGACACTGACAGTCAGGGGACCTATACACTGACGGTAGGTGGAGACAGGATGGGGAGGACACTGACAGTCAGGGACCTATACACTGACGGTAGGTGGAGACAGGATGGGGGGACATTGACAGTCAGGGACCTATACACTGACGGTAGGTGGAGACAGGATGGGGAGGACACTGACAGTCAGGGACCTATACACTGACGGTAGGTGGAGACAGGATGGGGAGGACACTGACAGTCAGGGACCTATACACTGACGGTAGGTGGAGACAGGATGGGGAGGACACTGACAGTCAGGGACCTATACACTGACGGTAGGTGGAGACAGGATGGGGAGGACATTGACAGTCAGGGACCTATACACTGACGGTAGGGTCACATCACTGGAAGAACTGATGCAGAGATTCCAACTAGCTAAAGGCAACAAACTCAGATACCTGCAGCTTAAAACCTTCCTCCGGAAGGAGACAAGGACATACCCACGACCACCACGACAGACACTATTAGAAGAGCTGCTGGATGCAGACATCCTAGGCAGAGGGAACTATAGTGACATGTACGAACAACTGCTAGAGAGGGCCGACACCGAACTGGACACGGCAAGGAGGAAACGGGAGGAAGACTTGGGGTTCGAAATAGGGTGGGGATTCTGGAGCGAAGCACTGCACAGGGTCACCTCTCCCTCCACATGCCCGAGGCTCAACCTAACGCAGCTCAAAGCTGTACCTAGAGCCCACTTGACCAGAACCTGAATGAGCAGGAGTGTTATCGACTTCTTCGAAATAGAACATCTTACCAACTCAGTCTATTTATTGGCGTCTAATCAGGTAAATGTAATCTAGAGAGTCCATCAGTGTTCCCATGGAGATTTGACTGACGATATTCTAGTGTGTATGTAAGTTCTGACAACAGCAATGGCCCTCTCTGCATCCGGCTCAACTAGAGATGGAATCCCGGTGTGCGACACATGTGCCATTGTCAGTGGTCAATGATCGGGTCGCCAAAGTAGATTTCCTTCCCTATTGGTAAAGACATTTGATTCTGAAAATGATGCCTGGAGCTTCCTTCTCTCTCTGTGCTCAGTTCAATTCTGCTTTGTTCAAGGATCTTGATGCAAACGCTTTTCCACACCATTGGGTTTATGTGAGCAACCGCTGCTCCCATTCCATAAGGTTGTACGTCACATAAGAACATAAGAACTAGGAGCAGGAGTAGGCCATCTGGCCCCTCGAGCCTGCTCCACCATTCAATTAGAGCATGGTTGATCTTTTGTGGACTCAGCTCCCACTTTCCGGCCCGAACACCATAACCCTTAATCCCTTTATTCTTCAAAAAACTATCTATCTTTACCTTAAAACATTTAATGAAGGAGCCTCAACTACTTCACTGGGCAAGGAATTCCATAGATTCACAACCCCTTTGGGTGAAGAAGTTCCTCCTAACTCAGTCCTAAATCTACTTCCCCTTATTTTGAGGCTATGTCCCCCTAGTTCTGCTTTCACCCGCCAGTGGAAACAACCTGCCCGCATCTATCCTATCTATTCCCTTCATAATTTTATATGTTTCTATAAGATCCCCCCTCATCCTTCTAAATTCCAACAAGTACAATCCCAGTCTACTCAACCTCTCCTCATAATCCAACCCCTTCAGCTCTGGGATTAACCTAGTGAATCTCCTCTGCACACCCTCCAGTGCCAGTACGTCCTTTCTCAAGTAAGGAGACCAAAACTGAACACAATACTCCAGGTGTGGCCTCACTAACACCTTATACATTGCAACATAACCTCCCTAGTCTTAAACTCCATCCCTCTAGCAATGAATGGCAAAGTTCCATTTGCCTTCTTAATCACCTGTTGTACCTGTAAACCAACTTTCTGTGACTCATGGACTAGCACACCCAGGTCTCTCTGCACAGCAGCATGCTTTAATATTTTACCATTTAAATAATAATCCCGTTTGCTGTTATTCCTACCAAAATGGATAACCTCACATTTGTCAACATTGTATTCCATCTGCCAGACCCTAGCCCATTCACGTAACCTATCCAAATCCCTCTGCAGACTTCCAGTATCCTCTGCACTTTTCGCTTTACCACTCATCTTAGTGTCGTCTGCAAACTTGGACACATTGCCCTTGATCCCCAACTCCAAATCATCTATGTAAATGGTGAACAATTGTGGGCCCAACACGGATCCCTGAGGGACACCACTAGCTACGGATTGCCAACCAGAGAAACACCCATTAATCCCCACTCTTTGCTTTCTATTAATTAACCAATCCTCTATCCATGCTACTACTTTACCCTTAATGCCATGCATCTTTATCTTATGCAGCAACCTTTTGTGTGGCATCTTGTCAAAGGCTTTCTGGAAATCCAGGTATCCATTGGCTCCCCGTTATCTACTGCACTGGTAATGTCCTCAAAAAATTCCACTAAACTAGTTAGTCACGTGCACGTTGCAAGGGTAACTTTGGATCAAAGTGTGTCAGGACTTGACTTTAGTAGTTCCTCTTTAACTTGCACGAAGGCCTTCTCGCACTGATCCACCCATTTCCATTTCCTGTTTTGACATAAAATGGAATGAAAATGAAAGGTTGTGCAACTGCTCGAGAATGGTTTGCTAGATTAGGGACAAATCTGTCATAGTTTATTAATAATAATAATAATAATAATAAGCCCAAAAATGATCAAAGTTGATTTAAGCCTTGAGGGGCTGGTGCCTCAGTTATGAATTTTACGTTCGAAAGAGATTTGTGCAGTCCCTTTCCATCTGAATCTGTCCCGGGGGATTTGAAGAATTCACATTTATCCTTCTGTACCCATAGTCCGTAAGCTCCTCGTTTCTGGAGAGTAGCATCTAAATTTTGAAGATGTTCTGCTTCTTTCCAGTAGATATTGTCTAAGTAGCACAGGACTCCTTCTACTCCGCTTAGAATTTGATCCATGGCAGGTTGTTACAATGCAGGTGCGAACGTAATGCCAAATCGATGTTTTTCACATCTGAATAGTCCCTTCTATGCCCCGATTGTCAACTATTGATGTGAACAAAGAACAAAGAAAAGTACAGCACAGGTATATGCCCACGAACGATCGCCCCTTAAAGTGGCCACACTACTGCAGCTTGGTTCTGCCTTTCTCTAGTTGTTGTTTGGAACGTGTTGTTTCTTTCCCCAACACACATGTTCGATGTGCTCCTTTTCTACCACAATTCCTGCATTTTGCATCTTTGCACCAGCAGTCTGTTGCTGCGTGCCCAGTTTTTGCACATCGGTGGCAATCTCAAACCTATGTCTGTCTTCGGGTCTCAGAATTGATATTTTGTCGATTCTTGTGCTAAACTTAATTGTTGGGCTCCCTTAGCTGCTCATTCCATCAAGATTGCGGCTTCTAAAGTCTCCTTTTGGTTTAAGTTGCTTTCTGCTAACAACTTTCTTTGCATAGTTTCACTTCTTGACCCACACACTAGTCTGTTTCTAATGGTGTCATTAAAGGCACCTCCAAATTCACAGTATTCTTCAAACTGTGTGATTGATTCACCTTCTCGTTGGGTTACCTTTTTGGAAGATGAAACTCTCAGCGATGACCAAAGGGTTTAGGTGTGAAGTGGCCCTGCAATATCTCCACAATCCCATCATAGGCGTTTGAGCCTGTTTTTTTCTGGCTGGACCAGACTTCGCAGGAAGTTGAATGCTTCCTTCCCCCCTCCAGGGGCTGGTTTAGCACACGGCTAAATCGCTGGCTTTGAAAGCAGACCAGGGCAGGCCAGCAGCACGGTTCAATTCCCATACCAGCCTCCCCGGACAGGCGCCGGAATGTGGCGACTAGGGGCTTTCAGTACATGAGCTCCAGCAATCAGTGTTCTCATCGTGCAGTCCCATGGCGCAGCTATTCCCTCCTATAAGCACGATGAGCCACGAAATTATAGTTTATTTTATAAGATATATCTTTTATACGATCACCTTGAGTTTAGCTGTGAGTTTTGGAAAACCTCCATCTGTAAACCATGGTCACAAGGTGCTTGCTCCTCACAGTGTTCCCTGTGCTATTCCAGATCTTTCCGGGCAGAGCATGTGACGAGCTTCTTTTTGAATCCGTTTCCTCTAAAATCTACATTTAAATGTCTGGTACCAATGTTTGTCACTGCTCAATTTGCCAGCTTTGATGCAGCGACATTTTTAGCTTCTTAATCATTGCCGGATGTCTGGGCACCGATCAACGGTTTTTTCCATTTTTTAAAACTTCTCTGGGTTTCTACCAGGGTGGTGCCTACTTCCTCGTCGCCAGTTATAATTTTAAGGATAGGCTTGTAGACCACAACGGTTCAAACAAGCAAGAGCTTTATTGGAAGGGTGTTTATTCTACAGGCTGTTCGGATAGATTACTAATTTGCATGCGCAAGGGGCGAATGACATCATCAATATGTTTTTTGATCAGACTGTTAAAGTGACCTTGTTCCAACTTGGGACAAACATGAATACACAATAGTAATGAGGTATGATAGAATGTACAGTGCCGAAGGAGGCCATTTAGCCCAACGAGTCTGCACCGGCCCTTTGAAAGAGCACCTTACCTAAACCCATACCTCCACCCTAAGCCCACACCTCCACCCTATCCCCGCCTAACCATTTTGGACACCACGGGCAATTTATCACGGCCAATCCACCTAACCTGCACATCTTTGGACTGTGGGAGGAAACCGGAGCACCCGGAGGAAACCCACGCAGACATGGGGAGGACGTGCAGACTCTGCACAGACAGTGACCCAAGCCGGGAATCGAACCTGGTAACCCGGAGCTGTGAAGCCACAGTGCTAACCACTGTGCTACCGTGCCGCCCACAGGGTAGGTTTAAGAAAAGATCTCAAAGTCATGTAGTGATCTCAGTTTGATAGAATTGTGGGAATGTGTGAAACATCAGCGCGAATCTTAAAGAAGGGGAATTAAGAAGATTTATAGATGAGATTGACCAAAGTGGGCGGGTCATATAGGTTAGTAGGTAAGACAATAGATGAGTAGTGACAGGCGTTTAGGGCAATAATTCATGATTCCAAGAAAAAATAAATTCCGATGAGGAGAAAAGACTCTGAGGGGAGGTAGCATCACACTGGGTGGACCTACACCTCAGGGACTGGTGATGTTCAAGAAGACAGCTCACCAGCTGTGCCCCCCCTCTGTCGGAGGGGGGGGGGGGGGGGGGGGGGGGTCTTTCCGCTGGCCAGGGGGGCTTTGGCGGGTAAGGTGGGTTACAGGCGGGCACTATCTGGCAGGCCGGGCCAGCTGCAGCTGGCGCCATGTCGTACGGCGTGACCCCTGCAGGTCGACGCGAGGCCATGGCCTCGGCAATTCTCCGGCCGTTTCTGTCGGGAACGCCGGGAGTTTTCCGTGGCGCGGCTGCTTGCCCCCCCCCCACTGGGCAGAGCATCAGTGGGGGGCCGGCGCCGCCGACTTTTTCATCGTAAGACTAGACGCTTCCTCCGGACATAGCCTCAAAATCGGAGGATCCAGGTTTTTAGGGGGTTCGACGGGGTAAATGTTGGGAGGATGTTTCCGCTCGTGGGACCAGAGGACACAGTCGCTGAATTAAGGGGAGCTCAATCCAGACGGATTTGAGGAAGAATTTCTTCTCTCGGAGCATGGAGAATCTCAGGAATTCTTTATCCAGGAAGCTGAGGAGACCGAGTCCTCGGACATTTTCCAAGCCGCGATCGAGAGGTTTTTAATCAGTTGGGCAATGAAGGGTTATGGAGAAACAGCAGCTCAGTGGGTTTCGTGAATGTTAGATCAGCCATGATCTTAGCAAATGGTGGGCAGACTCGATGGGCTGAATGGCCTCCCCAGTTCCTGCATAACAGGCTCGAAGGGCTGAATGGCCTCCTCCTGTTCTTGTGTAGCAGGCTCGAAGGGCTGAATGGCCTTTTCCTGTTCTTATTCCTTATGGTCTTATTGTTGACATAGAGGGTTGGATTTTCCGACCCCCGCCAGGTTGGAGAATCGCCGGGGGGGGGGGGGCGTGAATCCTGCCGGCCGCTGAATTGTCCGGCACCGGAGATTCGACGGGAGCAGGAATAGCGCCGCGCCTGTCAGCGCCCCCCCCCCCCGGCGATTCTCCAGCCAGCAATGGGCCGACGTCCCGCTGCTGTAATGCCTGTCTCGCTGGCGTGAATCAAACCACCTCTCTTACCGGCGGTACTGGCGGCGCGGGCAGGCACCGGGGTCCTGGGGGGGGGGGGGGGTGGGCGCGCAGGTCGATCTGGCCCGGTCTGGCCCCACGATCGGGGCCCACCGATCGGCGGGCGGGCCTGTGTTGAGGGGGCACTCTTTTCCTCCCGACGCGGAAGTGACCCCCTCCCCTGCGCATGCGCGGGGATTGTGTCAGCAGCTGCTGATGCTCCTGCGCACGCGCGCACTTCCGCCGGCCGGCGAAGTCCCTTCGGCCCCGCCAGGCGTGGCGCCAAAGGAGAAGTCCACACCTTTGGGGCGGCCCACGCCGGAGTGGTTCCCGCCACTCCATCCCATCGGGACCCCCCGCCCCACCGGGTAGGGGAGAATCCCGGCCAGGATCCCTGCAGTGCAGAAGGAGGCCATTTGGCCCATCGAGTCTGCAGCCACCCTCTGAAAAGAGCACATTACATAGGCCCACTCGCCTGCCCTATCCCTGTAACTGGTTTAGCTCATTGGCTGGATGGTTTGTGATGCAGAGAGAGGTCAGCAGCGTGGGTTCAATTCCTGTACTGACTAAGGCCCCGCTTTCTCAACCCTGCCCCTTGCCTGAGGTGTGGTGATCCTCAGATTAAATGACCACCAGTCAGCTCCCCCCCCTCAGAGGGGAAAGCAGCCGCTGGGACTATGGTGACTTTGCTTAACTTTACATTGTTGGGCACGAAGGGGCATTTTTTTTAACATGGCCAATCCACCTAACCTGGACATCTTTGGACTGTGGCAGGAAACCGGAGCACCCGGAGGAAACCCACGCAGGCACAGGGAAGAAACCGGGTGCAATGCCAGTGTTAGAGGTGAAAATATTCACACGAATGCCTGAGTATAAGTAAATAAAGCAGTTTATTATTGGGGAATTCTGGGAGACAAAGTCTGAGACTCCACAGCCTATTGACCCTTTCTCACTTGTGCTCAGGCCCACACAGGTTAATATACAGATTCAAGGGGCGGAATTAGTTGTATTCTTATTTACATACAATCAATCAACTATAATCGTGTCACACTTTATTACATTCAGTCAATCAATTTTCCTAGCATCCCAGTTATCACATATATGGTTAAAGTGGGTGTTGTCTTACCCCCCCCCCAACTTCTTACAGAAGTCATTCAAAGCTAACATAATAATGTTATAATAATAATTCTGAATGCACACCAATCATCTCAAACTCTCTGAGAGGCAACGCAAGTGACAGCTGGGTCTACCAGGGGAAGGGGTCACTGACCCATGTGGACCTCTTCAACAAGATCTGCACTTCTGTGCATTTGGAGGAACCAAGTTCCACTCACTCTTAAGGTGACTGCAATTTCTGTGCCCAAGGCTCTTGCCGAGGATTCACAGAGGACCCGGTGGCTTATCCCAGACTGCCAGGCATAGGTTTTTAAAGAGTCATTGGATGTTGCTGGTTGGGTCAGCATTTATTGCCCATCCCTAATTGCCCTTCAACTGAGTGGCTGGCACGTTCAAGAGTCTTTACATAGAATTTACAGTGCAGAAGGAGGCCATTCGACCCATCGAGTCTGCACCGGCTCTTGGAAAGAGCACCCTACCCAAGGTCAACACCTCCACCCTATCCCCATAACCCAGTAACCCCACCCAACACTAAGGGCAATTTTGGACACTAAGGGCAATTTATCACGGCCAATCCACCTAACCTGCACATCTTTGGACTGTGGGAGGAAACCGGAGCACCCGGAGGAAACCCACGCACACACTGGGAGGACGTGCAGACTCCGCACAGACAGTGACCCAAGCCGGGAATCGAACCTGGGACCCTGGTGATGTGAAGCAACAGTGCTAACCACTGTGCTATCGTACTGCCCAGAAAGGAAATCTATCTGGGGCTTCTGGTCTATTTGCGACTCCACAGCAAAGTGGTTGACTCTTAGTTACCCTCAGGGAAGTGCAATAAATGCTAACCCAGCCAGCGACACCCACATCCCGGGAATGCTATTTTTAAAAAAAACCTTCAAATCTTTCGCAAGCAAAGCTGTCACATGGTTTGGCATCAGGTTGATTGCGGCTGCATTGCACATTCATCAGCCTTTCCTCGGTGGTGGGGGGGCTGGAGTCCGAATGTCTGCCCCTTACCATCCGGGAGCTTCGGTGCAGCAGTGTGCTGCGTTGGCACATGGACTCTTGAGTGGTTTTCAGCCTTGTGGTGACTGTGGAGTTGTCCGATGCTTCCCCCCACCCCCACCCCCCCCCGTTTTAATTTGCTGAAAAATCCATTACTCTCTTTCTGTCTGCACTTCAAACCCATAGTCCTGATCTGGCACTCGGTAGGAGGGGAGGGGTGCCGGGGAGGGAGGAGGACCTGATCCCATGCAGGGCCAAGCTGGCCATTAGTCGGCCCAGGCAGCGAGGGGTCGAGGGGGCTGTCCATTCCGAATGTTGGCCCTTCTTCTGGGGATATGTTCACTGCTGGGTGTCCCGAGAAAGGGAGCATGTGATGCCTGCTGGCACCCGTGTGGCTTTCCGTGCCCAGTGGGCACCTCAGGGACTGCCCTTCACATCAAGGCAGCATTTGACTGGGTATAGGAGCCCTAGCTAAACTGGAGTCAGTGGGAATCAGGTGTTACGACACCCTGGGCTAGTGCGCAGTCAATTCCAGCCCCATAGACCCCGGTGTCCCAACACAAGTGAATTAACCACTAATTTGTATAAAGTTTCTGAGATCTTTGGCCAAGCTGTTTATTTAAAACAACAATAGAGGTAAGACATGCAATAATCACAATAGAATAATGCCGTGCTAATCTACCACTCATCCCTCTTTTACCACCCCACCCTCTACCTAAACACACACAAGACGTACACACACAGAGGGAGGGAGAAGGGAAACTAAAAGAGGATTAATGTGAGGTGGAAGATGACTGATCCTTGCTACGGATGTTGAAGTTGTATTTCCAGCTGATTGTCTTATCATAGAATTTACAGTGCAGAAGGAGGCCATTCGGCCCATCGAGTCTGCACCGGCTCTTGGAAAGAGCACCCTACCCGAGGTCAACACCTCCACCCTATCCCCATAACCCAGTAACCCCACCCAACACTAAGGGCAATTTTGGACACTAAGGGCAATTTAGCATGGCCAATCCACCTAACCTGCACATCTTTGGACTGTGGGAGGAAACCGGAGCACCCGGAGGAAACCCACGCACACACGGGGAGGATGTGCAGACTCCGCACAGACAGTGACAGTGTCCTTCCAGAATGCGGAGTGATTGATAATCATAGATTGGATGGCTCATCGGGATCTTCTGGCTGGAACATTCAGTCTGAAACCCCAGACTGTGGTATTCCGGCTGGGGAGTCACGTTCACTCAGATTAAACTAGGCCATCACCCGAAGGATCTGCATCAGGTCTATTTCATTCTGATCTGTTTCCAACTCTACCAGAACGACCAACAGCCTTACCGAGGAAATGAAAATGAGATGAAATGAAAATCGCTTATTGTCACACGTAGGCTTCAAATGAAGTTACTGTGAAAAGCCCCTAGTTGCCAGTTTGGGGAGGCTGGTACGGGAATTGAACCGTGCTACTGGCCTGCCTTGGTCTGCTTTCAAAGCCAGCGATTTAGCCCAGTGTGCTAAACCAGCCCTATAAGAACAGAGTTCTTGACACGAGATTGCAAGAAGCGTTTTTTAACAACTGACCCTGCTTTCAGCTAATGGCTGAATTGGATCCTTACGATTCCTTGTCTCCCCTCAAACCCAGCTCTTAGCTTTGGATCTTATTCTCACTCGGTGTCCAATCTGACTGGAATGTCTGCCACCCAATCCTGCGTTTGAGAGGCATTTACCCTTTTTTGGGGCGATTGAAACTCAAAAGAACCCCCTTCAGCTCTGAGTTCAAAATGAAACTAATAAACAGATCAAGTCTTTCTGTCCTTGGTTGAACATTCCAGAACAGTCAGCATCAATCAGCATAGACTACCAGCTAAGCACATGGCAGATTAAACAACCTATTTCAGAACTGGCCTGGCCATAGAAGACAGAGGGTAACAGTGGAAGGGTGTTTTACCGAATGGAGGTCTGTAACTAGCGGTGTTCCGCAGAGTCAGTTCTGGGAACTCTGCTCTTTGTAATATATCTAAATGACTTGGAAGAAAACGTAGTGGGTCTGATTAGCAAGTTTGCGGATGATGCTAGATTGCAGGAGTTGCGGATAGTGATCAAGATTGTCAGAGAGTACAGCAGGATATTGATAGGCTGCAAAATTGGACAGAGAAATGGCAGATGGAATTTAACCAAGACAAGGGTAGCACAGTAGCACAGTGGTTAGCACTGTTACTTCACAGTTCCAGGGTCCCAGGTTTGATTCCCGGCTTGGGTCACTGTCTGTGCAGAGTCTGCACATCCTCCCCGTGTGTGCGTGGGTTTCCTACGGGTGCTCCGGTTTCCTCCCACAGTCCAAAGATGTGCAGGTTAGGTGGATTGGCCATGATAAATTGCCCTTAGTGTCCAAAATTGCCCTTAGTATTGGGTGGGGTTATTGGATTATGGCGCAGGGTGGAGGTGTACAGTTGGGAGGGGTGCTCTTTCCATGAGCCGGTGCAGACTCGATGGGCCGAATGGTCTCCTTCTGCACTGTAAATTCTATAAAATGCGAGGTGATGCATTTTTGTAGGTCCAATTCAGGTGGGAGCTATAAAATAAATGGCAGAACCATCAGGAGCAGAGAGACACAGAGAGATCTGGGCGTGCAGGTCCACAGATCCTTAACAGTGGCAGCACAGATGGAAATGGTGGTAAAGAAAGCATATGGCATGCTTGCCTTCATAGGACGGGGTATCGTGTATAAAAGCACAAAAATGATGTTACAGTTATATAGAACGTTGGTTAGGCCACATTTGGAATATTGTGTCCAATTCTGGTCACCGCACTACCAGGAAGATGTGGAGGCTTTGGAGAGAGACAGAAAAGGTTTACCAGGATGTTGCCTGGTATGGAGGGTATTAGCTAAGAGGAGAGATTGAATAAACTGGGGATGTTCTCACTAGAGAGACGGAGGCTGAGGGGCGACCTGATAGCCGTTTATAAAATTATTAGGGGTATAGATCGGGTGAACAGTTGGAGGCTTTATCCCAGGGTGGAAATGACAATTACAAAGGGTCACAGGTTCAAAGTGAGGGGAGAAAGATTCAATGGAGATGTGCGGGGGAAGCTTTTTACACAGAGGGTGGAGGTGGCCTGGAATGCACTGCCAAGGGAGGTGGTTGAGGCAGATACGTTAGCGATGTTTAAGACGTATCTGGATAGGCACATGAACAGACGGGGTATATAAGGATACAGGCGGCTGGTCTGGATAGGACACGTGATCGGCACAGGCTTGGAGGGCCGAAGGGCCTGTTCCTGTGCTGTATTGTCCTTTGTTTGTTCTCTTTGTTGGTTTATTGGCCGACATCCAAGTTCATGAAGATGAGTCATCACCGATGTCAGAGTGAGAGCATAACCTGCTGGAGATTTGTTTTTTTAAATTAAATGTGACGTCCAGGTACAAAAATTGGAAAAGCAGAATAACGGAAATTAAAACGATAAAGAAGGGACAGAGAGAGGTTAACAGGAGGAACCTTACACAGAGGGCAAACTCTCCGCTGGCTGGAGTCATACCCGTGTGTGCACGGTAGGGCACACGGTAGCTTTGTGGATAGCACAAATGCTTCACAGCTCCAGGGTCCCAGGTTCGATTCCCGGCTTGGGTCACTGACTGTGCGGAGTCTGCATATTCTCCCCGTGTCTGCGTGGGTTTCCCCCGGGTGCTCCGGTTTCCTCCCACAGTCCAAAGATGTGCGGGTTAGGTGGATTGGCCATGATAAATTGCCCTTAGTGTTGGGTGGGGTTACTGGGTTATGGGGATTGGGTGCAGGTGTTGACCTTGGGTAGGGTGCTCTTTCCAAGAGCCGGTGCAGACTCGATGGGCCGAATGGCCTCCTTCTGCACTGTAAATTCTATGATACCCGGCACAAAGGGAGATGGTTGAGGTGGTTCGAGGTCAATCATCTCAGCTGCAGGACATCACTGCAGGAGTTCCTCAGGGTAGTGTCCTCGGCCCAACCATCTTCAGCTGCTTCATCAATGGCCTCCCTTCCATCATAAGGTCAGAAGTGGGGATGTTTGCGGATGACTGCACAATGTTCAGCACCATTCGTAAATCCTCAGATAATGAAGCAGTTCATGTCCAAATGCAGCAAGACCTGGACAATATCCAGGCTCAGGCTGACAAGGGGCAAGTTACATTCATGCCACACAAGTGCCAGGCAATGACCATCTCCTACAGAGAGGGTCTAACCATCTTCCCTTGATATTCAATGGCATTACCATCGCTGAATCCCCCACAATCAACGGGTTACCATTGATCAGAAACTGAACTGCACTAGCCATATTAATACTGTGCCTACCAGAGCAGGTCAAAGGTTGGAATCCTACGGTGAGTAACTCACCTCCTGTCGGCTAAATCGCTGGCTTTGAAAGCAGACCAAGGCAGGTCAGCAGCGCAGGTTCGATTCCCGTACCAGCCTCCCCGGACAGGCGCCGGAATGTGGCGACTAGGGGCTTTTCACAGTAACTTCATTGAAGCCTACTCGTGACAATAAGCGATTTTCATTTCATCTACAAGGCACAAGTCAGGAGTGTGATGGAATGCTCTCCACTTGCCTGGGTGAGCGCAGCTCCAACAACACTCAAGAAGCTCAACACCATTCAGGACAAAGCAGCCCCACTTGATTGCTCCCCCTTCCACAAACATTCACTCCCTCCACCACCGACGCACAGTGGCAGCCGTGTGTACCATCTACAAGGTTCACTGCAGGAACTCACCAAGGCTCCTTAGACAGCACCTTCCAAACCCACAACCACTACCATCTAGAAGAACAAGAGCAGCAGATACCTGGGAACCCCACCACCTGGAGGCCCCCCCTCCAAGTCACTCACCACCCTGGCTGGGAAATATATCGGCCGTTCCTTCACTGTCGCTGGGGCATCATCCTGGAATTCCCTCTCTAACAGCACAGTGGGTGTACCTACATGTCAGGGACTGCAGCGGTTCAAGAAGGCAGCTCACCACCATCTTCTGAAGGGCAACGAGGGATGGGCAATAAATGCTGGCCTAACCAGCGACGCCCACATCCAGTAAATTAACAAAGAGTAAAAAAATTTTAAATAAATAGATAAAGTCACCACAGCCCCGGATGACCAGAGGCTGCTTTTCTCTTTGAGGGGGAGAGCTGACTGGTGGTGATTTAACCTGAGGGTCACCGCACTTCAGGCAAGGAGAAAGGTTGATAAGGTGTTCACATGAATCACTCAACCGATACGGGAATTGAACCCGCGCTGCTGGCCTCGCTCTGTACCAGGAACCAGCTGTCCAGCCGATTGAGCTAAGGAGAAGTTACCTCTTCATGTTGTCTGTGGAAAGATTCCTGCTCTATTTAGCAGAGACTGATTGGCTATGATTAGGCTTAACTGGGAAGCAGTCGGTCAACGAGTGGATTCAAAGAAACTTGCAATAACTTCTGAAGAAGCAAAAGAAAGTATTCAGAGAATCACGAGGCTTGCTGGCTAAAGTTGAGCTGCACCTAAAAATCAATCAAGAGAGCACATCCCAATATCCCAAAGCTAGAACCAAAACTGAAGAAGAACTAGACAGATTGGAGAGGTCAGGAGTCTGTGGACCGGATGCTCCAAGTGATTGGGCAACACCAATCGTTCCTGTATTAAAATGGGATTGCTCAGTGAAAATTTGTGGAGATTTTAAAGCTACTGTTAACCCAGTTTTGTGCGTACATAGCTATCCACTGCTGATTGAAGACTTGTTTGCTGGACTGTCTAGAGGATGGAAAATATGTCAAATGTGTCTTTCACAGGGATATCTGCTGATGAACGTGGCTGCTGAATCACAGTCACTTCTCAAGATCATGATGCTCAAGGGCTTGTTTCACTACAGAGGCTTCTTTTTGCAATTACATCTGCATCTGCTCTTTTTCAAAGATCCATGGATCAGATGCTCAGTGGGTTGAATGGAGAGCAGTGTTATTTAGATGACACACTCATCACTAGTTCGAGTGAACAGGAACACTTGACGAGTTTGGAAGCTATCCTGAAGTGGTTACAGAGCCACAACCTAAGAGTTAAAAAAGAAAATCCAACTTTTCCGAGTCATCTAGAAATTAACTTGGTCACGTTGTCGACAAAGATAGTTCGCACAAAGGCCAAAAGGAAATGTCAGCAATCTTAGAAACACCACATCCTCAAAATGTGACACGAGTAAAGTCGTTTTTAGGATTGATCAATTATTGTGATAAATTTGTGCCAAATTTAGCAACACGATTAAAATCTTTACACATTTTGCTCTGTGTCAAACAGACATTGCGCAGGTCAGAAGGCTGTGAAAATGCAAAGAATGAAGTGAAAGAATCTCCACTGAAGTCAGAGCTTTTGGTTTATGATAACATCAAGATAAAGTTGAAACTTGATTGCGATGCCTCACCCTAAAGGGTTGGAGCAGTCATCTCACAGAAGGTTAAGTCATGAGATAAGAGCCCATGGTGCTTGGGAGGCAGTATTTTGGCATGGATAGAGAATTGGCCAATGGGAAGTCAACAGCGAGTGGGGATGTGGTGAATGTGAACTCCCCCTCCCCCATTGCCCCAAGGCCCTCAAACGGTGCTTGGGGTTCTTCTCATACTACGCCCAGTGGGTCCCTCAATATGCGGACAAAGCCCGCCCACTCTGTAAGGCCACACGATTTCCCCTGTCAGCCGAGGCACGCCAGGCCTTCAGCTGCATCAAGGAGGACATCGCCAAAGCAGCCATGCGGGCGGTGGATGAATCCACTCCCTTTCAGGTTGAGAGCGACGCCTCTAGCAGCCACTGTAAACCAGGCAGGGAGACCCGTTGCATTTTTCTCCCGTACCCTATCCGCTTCAGAACTCTGACACTCCTCAGTCGAGAAGGAAGCACAAGCCATCGTGGAAGCTGTTCGTCACTGGAGGCACTACCTCGCAGGTAGGAGGTTCACCCTCATCACCGACCAACGATCGGTTGCCTTTATGTTCGACAACTCGCAAAGGGGCAAAATAAAAAATGATAAAACCTTTGGTGGAGGATCGAACTCTCCACCTATAGTTACGATGTCAAATATCGACCCGGGAAGCTCAACGAGCCCTCGGATGCCCTATCCCGTGGGACATGCGCCAGCGCGCAGATCAGCCGTCTGAAAGTCATCCACAATGACCTCTGCCACCCGGGGGTCACCCGGCTCGCCTACTACATCAGAGCCCGAAACCTGCCTTTCTCCAACGAGGAGGTAAAAACGGTCACCAGGGACTGCCCGATCTGTGCAGAGTGCAAACCGCACTTCTATAGACCAGACAGGGCCCACCTGGTCAAGGCTTCTAGGCCCTTTGAACACCTTGCGATCGATTTCAAAGGGCCACTCCCCTCCACTAACAAGAACATTTATTTCCTCAACATCATCGACGAGTTCTCCCGATTCCCTTTTGCCATTCCATGCTCTGATATGACCTCCCACACAGTCATTAGGGCCCTGCATAGTGTCTTCACCCTGTTCCGTTTCCCCAGCTACGTGCAAAGCGACCGGGGGTCATCCTTTATGAGTGACGAGCTGCGTCAGTACCTGCTCGACAAGGGCATTGCCTCGAGCAGGACTACCAGCTACAACCCCAGGGGGAATGGGCAGGTGGAGAGGGAGAACGCGACGGTCTGGAAGACCGTCCTACTGACCCTCCGGTCTAGAAAACTCCAAGTCTCCCAATGGCAAGAAGTCCTCCCAGACGCGCTCCACGCAATCAGATCCCTCCTCTGTACAGCTACAAATCAAACCCCTCACGAGCGGCTCTTCAATTTTTCTAGGGGCACTACCACGGGAGTCTCACTTCCGGCGTGGCTGAGGACACCAGGCCCGGTCCTCCTGAGGAAGCACGTCAGGGGGCACAAAACTGACCCCCTTGTTGAAAAGGTGCACCTCCTCCATTCCAACCCCCAGTACGCATTCGTGGAGTTCCCGGACGGTCGTCAGGACACAGTATCCCTTCGGGGCCTGGCACCCGCTGGATCCAGCCCCCCCCACCCCCACTGAGGAACCCCTTACCCCGTTCCCTGTGCTACCGCCCCCTCGCCCCCCCGATGACGCAAGCTCACCCCACCTGTTCCACACGCCAGAACCAGCCCGCCCCCAGCGCCCCCAGTCTCCGGTCGAGCCAGAGGTGTATAAAGTTCGGACGAGACCCGCCCCGGAGTCTGCCATCGTACCCCAGCTCTCAACACCCACCCAGCCACCGCAAGAGGCTGCAACCCCAGTGCTCCGCAGATCGAAACGAACAATTCATCCACCGGACAGACTAACTCTGTGAGCCACCACCCCCACTGGACTCGATTTTTTTCACAGGGGGTGAATGTGGTGAATGTGATTCACACCGGATTATAACCTGTATGTACATGTGTCTATATTGTAAGTGCAGTTGCACTACCTGTCCTCCAGGGGGAGTAGCTCTGGGAATGCTCGAGTTGTACGGGGCTTCTCCCTTGGCTCTGCCCCTCCCCCCCGGGAGCTGCTGTATAAAGATCAGTGCCCCATGGTCAGCCGGCCAGTTCACCGAAAGTTCAATGGCTAACAGGCTGGCTCTGTTGTAAGTATATTAAAACCGCTATTCTAATCCTACAAGCACGTGTCCGTAGAATTGTTGGTTCCAACAGGAGGTAAGGGGCTCATTTTCAGGTTGGTGACCTGTAACGAGTGGGGTTCCACAGGGATCCGTGCCGGAGCTGTTTACAATATATGTTAATGGCTCATAGGAAGGAAGTGAATGTATTGTCGCCAAATTTGCAGACAGCACAAAAATAGGTGGAAAGGCCAAGTTGCGAGAGGGATACAAACTCTTGGCAAAGAGATGTTGATGGGGGTTAAGTCAGTGGCAAAAAGTTGGCAAATGGAGTATAATGTGGGAAAATGTGCAGGGAGAACAAAAGAACAATGTATTATTAAAATGGAGAAAAATTGCAGAAAGCTGCAACACAACGGGTCTTGGTACGTTCACGTGAAGCACAGAAAGCTAGCACACAGGGGCAGCGGGTAATCAGGTGAAACACAGAAAGCTAGCACACGGGCAGCGGGTAATCAGGTGAAACACAGAAAGCTAGCACACGGGCAGCGGGTACGTTCACGTGAAGCACAGAAAGCTAGCACACGGGCAGCGGGTAATCAGGTGAAACACAGAAAGCTAGCACACGGGCAGCGGGTAATCAGGTGAAACACAGAAAGCTAGCACACGGGCAGCGGGTAATCAGGTGAAACACAGAAAGCTAGCACACACGGGCAGCGGGTAATCAGGTGAAACACAGAAAGCTAGCACACGGGCAGCGGGTAATCAGGTGAAACACAGAAAGCTAGCACACGGGCAGCGGGTAATCAGGTGAAACACAGAAAGCTAGCACACGGGCAGCGGGTAATCAGGTGAAACACAGAAAGCTAGCACACGGGCAGTGGGTAATCAGGTGAAACACAGAAAGCTAGCACACGGGCAGCGGGTAATCAGGTGAAACACAGAAAGCTAGCACACGGGCAGCGGGTAATCAGGTGAAACACAGAAAGCTAGCACACAGGGGCAGTGGGTAATCAGGTGAAACACAGAAAGCTAGCACACAGGGGCAGTGGGTAATCAGGTGAAACACAGAAAGCTAGTACACAGGGGCAGCGGGTAATCAAGTGAAACACAGAAAGCTAGCACACGGGCAGCGGGTACGTTCACGTGAAACACAGAAAGCTAGCACACAGGGGCAGCGGGTAATCAGGTGAAAGACAGAAAGCTAGCACACGGGCAGCGGGTAATCAGGTGAAAGACAGAAAGCTAGCACACAGGGGCAGCGGGTAATCAGGTGAAAGACAGAAAGCTAGCACACGGGCAGCGGGTAATCAGGTGAAACACAGAAAGCTAGCACACAGGGGCAGCGGGTAATCAGGTGAAACACAGAAAGCTAGCACACAGGGGCAGCGGGTAATCAGGTGAAACACAGAAAGCTAGCACACGGGCAGCGGGTAATCAGGAAGGCTAATGGAATGATGGCCCTTGTGTCAAGGGGGATGGAGTATAAGAGTCGGGAAGGCTTGCTGCAGCTGTACAAGGTACAGGTGAGACCACATCTGGAGTAGTTTTTGTCCCTTATTACAGGAAAGATATTGTGCTGGGTCCTCCATTGCTGAGACTAAGTGTTGATGCCGGGGCAGAATTTGTAGACTTTCACGACAGCAAAGCTGGCGCTAACCTGGACCGATTCAGCCACTGTGTAGGGGCTAGCTAGCTGCAGCCATGCATTCATATTACAGCCCCCACATACACTCATGTATTTTCTGTTCTTTTCATGTACGGAATGATCTGTTGAGCTGCTCGCAGAAAAATACTTTTCACCGTAGCCCGGTGCACGTGACAATAAACAAAATCCAAATCCAAATCTCCAAGCCAACAAGGTGGCACTGGTTGTGCTGGAGTGCGCCCATACAGCTGATGGGTGGGCTGTGGCCAGAGAGCACCCAGGGGGATTGTCCTGGGGGGGAACACCTATACGACCCATGGCCCTAAGTTCACAGCGGGCTGTTAGCGGTGTGCCAGCTGCATGGCTGCCTTGCCAGCTGCGGCAATGATGCTCCGTGTCCGTCCACACAACTCACCTCCTGGCCACTCCCCGATACTCCCCCCCCAGCCCTGGCAGAAGCCCCCGGCACAACTGTCAGCAAACTATAGCGATGTTGGACACTTTCCGTACCCCCTCTCTCTCCCTCAGCAGCCGTCATGCCGGGTTTTCATGAATTTTAAAAGCACAAGTGAACCGCTGTGGTGAATGTAATATATGTTAATATATATGTTAATTCACAATTGTTGTAAGCGCAGTAGTGCTATCCTGCCACTAGGGGGAGTAGCGCTGGGAGCACTTAGGAACTTGTACTGGGCTCCACCCTTGGCTCCGCCCACAACTCCTCCCCCTAGTGCAGCTGTATAAGTACCCGTGTCCAGAGTCAGCCTGAGTTCACTACGAGTTCATCGACAGGTAACAGGCTGGCTCTGAAGTAAGTCGATTAAAGCCTAGATTCACATCGGAAACACGTGTCTGGTGAATTGATGGTTCCATCAATTTAATCGACTTAAGAACAGTAAAGATCGATTATGGAATCGGTCCTCAAGCCTGGACACCTGGAACTCGACCCGCAGGATGCAGAGGCTAAAGAAATCTTCTCCCACTGGCTGCGGTGCTTTAAGGCCTACCTGGCCGAAGCGAGCACAGCCAAAACTACAGAGGATCAGAAGCTAAGTCTACTGCACGCGAGGGTGAGCCACAGCATCACAAAGCAACTAAACTCGGCCAGTTCATATACTGTGGCGCTAGCACTTCTCGAAAAAATGTATGTAAGGCCAATTAATGAAGTTTACGCTCGCTATGTGTTCACGACTCGCCGTCAGCGGCCTACGGAATCACTCGCCGAATTCCTAAGAGAACTTAACAATTTGTCCACTGACTGTAATTACCAAGCGGTTACCGCGGCTGAACACAGGGAATTGGCGGTACGCGATGTTTTTGTAGCGGGCCTCAGGTCTAACTATGTGCGCCAACGACTGCTGGAAAAGGGGGCCCAAGACTTAGAAACGACTGTGGAAGCTGCGACCACGATGGAGGTTTCCTTCCGCAGCCTTAACTCGTTCCCCGCGGACCCCGCAACCCAATCATGGGCCCCCGATCAGCGACTCCCCCAGGCCTGTGCTACGCGGCCGCCCAGCCACTATGCTGCTCCAGCCACTATGCTGCCCCAGCCACCATGCTGCCCCAGCCAGCCACCATGCTGCCCCAGCCATTATGCTGCCCCAGCCAGCCACTATGCTGCCCCAGCCAGCCACTATGCTGCTCCAGCCACTATGCTGCTCCAGCCACTATGCTGCCCCAGCCAGCCACTATGCTGCCCCAGCCACCATGCTGCCCCAGCCAGCCACTATGCTGCTCCAGCCACTATGCTGCTCCAGCCACTATGCTGCTCCAGCCACTATGCTGCCCCAGCCAGCCACTATGCTGCCCCAGCCAGCCACTATGCTGCTCCAGCCACTATGCTGCCCCAGCCACTATGCTGCTCCAGCCACTATGCTGCCCCAGCCACCATGCTGCCCCAGCCATTATGCTGCCCCAGCCAGCCACTATGCTGCCCCAGCCACCATGCTGCCCCAGCCAGCCACTATGCTGCTCCAGCCACTATGCTGCTCCAGCCACTATGCTGCCCCAGCCAGCCACTATGCTGCTCCAGCCAGCCACTATGCTGCTCCAGCCACTATGCTGCCCCAGCCAGCCACTATGCTGCTCCAGCCACTATGCTGCTCCAGCCACTATGCTGCCCCAGCCACTATGCTGCTCCAGCCACTATGCTGCTCCAGCCACTACACTGCTCCAGCCTGCCATTTCTGCGGCCAGAACCAGCACCCGCGGCAGCACTGCCCGGCCCACAACGCGACCTGCAGCAGCTGCGGGCGAAAACGCCACTACGCTAGAGTGTGCCTCGCTAAAATGGCCCCAGCTTCCAACTCCCCAGCGACTCGCAGTAACCGCTCCCCTCAACCCGCAGGCCCGCGGGGCCCGAAACGCTGCGGCCTATGCCTCGACCCCGCCCCCTACCGCCACGTGCGATCCATGGGGGTCGCCATCTTGGACGCCATCCTCCTCGCCGCCCGCCACGTGCGATCCATGGGGGCGGCCATCTTGGACGCCATCTTCCTCGCCGCCCGCCACGTGCGATCCACGGGCCCGATCGGCATCTCCGCGCTCGGACAACTCAGCGGAGGAATTCGAATTAGACTATGAACTCAGAGGGCAGTCATCACGGGGCCACTCCAGCACAGCTGATCGAGCCGCCGACTACCCGCAACTCAGCGCGGTCACCCTGGACCAATCACGCCCGAAGCATCTACGAAACTCGATGGCAGAGGTCCATATCAACGGGTACAAAATGCCATGCCTCTTCGGCTCCGGGAGCACGGAGAGCTTCATACACCCAGACCTGGTAAGACGCTGTTCGCTCCCCATTTTCCCCGTGCGGCAAACTATCTCGCTCGCTTCAGGCTCCCATTCGGTCCAGATCCAAGGGCGCACCGCCGCGACACTCACAATCCGAGGCGCTAGCTACTCGAAGTTCAAACTCTACGTTTTGCCCGAACTCTGCGCGCCACTCTTATTAGGCCTAGACATCCAATGCAACCTCAAAAACTTCACCCTCAGCTTCGGAGGGCCCCTGCCCCCACTCACTATCTGCAGCCTCGCTACGCTGTGAATCCCTCCCCCCTCCTCTCTTTGCCAATCTCACAAAGGACTGTAAACCTGTAGCCACTCATAGCAGGCGGTACAGCCTGCAGGATAGGGTATTTATCAGAGCAGAGGTCCGAAGGCTACTCAGTGAGGGGGCGATAGAGGCCAGCAATAGTCCCTGGAGAGCTCAGGTGGTGGTCGTCAAGACCGGGGGGAAATTCCGTATGGTGGTTGACTATAGTCAGACCATAAATAGATTTACGCTCCTCAACGCGTATCCCCTCCCCAGGATTGCAGACATGGTAAACCAGATCGCCCAGTACCGGCTCTTTTCCACGGTGGATCTGAAGTCTGCATACCACCAGCTCCCAATCCGCCCGGAGGACCGCCACTACACGGCATTCGAGGCCGATGGCCGCCTCTTCCATTTCCTCCGGGTCCCTTTCGGCGTCACTAATGGGGTCTCGGTGTTCCAACGAGCAATGGACCGAATGGTGGACCAGTACGGGCCGCTCTACGTTTCCGTACTTGGACAATGTCACCATCTGCGGCTATGACCAGCAGGACCACGACGCCAACCTCCACCGTTTTCTCCAGACGGCACAGAAACTGAACCTCACATACAACAAGGAGAAATGCGTTTTCCGCACATCCAGACTAGCCATCCTCAGCTATGTCGTGGAAAACGGAGTCCTGGGCCCCGACCCGGACCGTATGCGCCCCCTCTTAGAACTCCCTCCCCCTCATTGTCCCAAGGCCCTCAAACGGTGCTTGGGATTTTTTTCCTACTACGCCCAGTGGGTCCCTCAATATGCGGACAAAGCCCGCCCACTCTTTGGGACCACACGATTTCCCCTGTCAGCCGAGGTACGCCAGGCCTTCGACGGCATCAAGGAGGACATCACCAAAGTGGCCATGCGGGCGGTGGATGAATCCACCCCATTCCAGGTAGAGAGCGACGCCTCAGAGGTAGCTCTTGCAGCCACGTTAAATCAGGCATGGAGACCAGTTGCATTATTCTCCCGTACCCTCTCCGCTTCAGAACTCCGACACTCCTCAGTCGAGAAAGAAGCACAAGCCATTGTGGAGGCTGTATGTCACTGGAGGCACTACCTCGCAGGTAGGAGGTTCTCCCTCACCACCGACCAAAGATCGGTTGCCTTCATGTTCGACAACTTGCAAAGGGGCAAAATAAAAAACGATAAAATTCTGAGGTGGAGGATCGAACTCTCCACCTACAATTACGATATCAAATATCGACCCGGGAAGCTCAACGGGCCTCCGGATGCCCTATCCCGCGGGACATGCGCCAGCGCGCAGATCGACCGATTAAAAAGCATCCACAATGACCTCTGCCACCCGGGGGTCACCCGGCTCGCCCACTACATCAGGGCCCGAAACCTGCCTTTCTCCAACGAGGAGGTAAAAACGGTCACCAGGGACTGCCCGATCTGCGCGGAGTGCAAACCGCACTTCTATAGACCAGACAGGGCCCACCTGGTCAAGGCTTCTAGGCCCTTTGAACGCCTCGCGATTGATTTCAAAGGGCCATTACCCTCGACTAACAAGAACATTTACTTCTTAAACGTCGTAGACGGGTTCTCCCGTTTTCCATTCGCTATCCCGTGCCCCGACATGACCTCCCACACAGTCATTAGGGCCCTGCATAGCATCTTCACCCTGTTTGGTTTCCCAGCTACGTACACAGCGACCGGGATTCGTCCTTCATGAGCGACGAGCTGCGTCAGTACCTGCTCGACAAGGGCATTGCCTTGAGCAGGACTACCAGCTACAACCCCAGGGGGAACTGGCAGGTGGAGAGGGAGAACGCGACGGTCTGGAAGACCGTCCTACTGACCCTCCGGTCTAGAAAGCTCCAAGTCTCCCAGTGGCAGGAAGTCCTCCCAGACGCGCTTCACGCTATTAGGTCCCTTTTGTGTACGGCGACCAATCAGACCCCTCACGAGAGGCTCTTCATTGTTTCCAGGGGCACTACCACGGGGGTCTCACTTCCGGCGTGGCTGAGGACGCCGGGCCCCGTACTCCTGAGGAAACATGTCAGGGGGCACAAAACTGACCCCCTTATTGAGAAGGTGCGCCTGCTCCACTCCAACCCCCAGTACGCCTTCGTCGAGTTCCCTGACTGCCGTCAGGACACAGTATCCCTCCGGGATCTGGCACCCGCCGGATCCAGCGTCCCCCCTACCCCCACAGAAGGACCCCTCACCCTACACCCCATGCTGCTGCCCCCTCACGCCCCCGAGCCCACGAGCTCGCTCCACCAGTTCCGTGCCCCCGCGCCGGCCAGCCCCCAGCGCCCCCAGTCCCCGGTCGAACCAGGAGAGTATGAAGCTCGGACACAACCCTCCCTGGAGTCCCCCATCGTACCCCAGAACATTGCTCCCATCCAGCCACCGCAAGAGGCTGCAACCCCGGTGCTCCGCAGATGTCAGCGGACAATTCGACCGCCGGACAGACTGACTTTATAGACTAGACCACCACCCCCGCCGGACTTGATTTTTTTGAAGGGGGTGAATGTGGTGAATGTAATATATGTTAATATATATGTTAATTCACTGTTGTTGTAAGCGCAGTAGCGCTGTCCTATCACTAGGGGGAGTAGCACTGGGAGCACTTAGGAACTTGTACTGGGCTCCACCATTGGTTCCACCCACGACTCCTCCCCCTAGTGCAGCAGTATAAGTACCCGTGTCCAGAGTCAGCCTGGGTCACTACGTGTTCATCGACAGGTAACAGGCTGGCTCTGAAGTAAGTCGATTAAAGCCTAGATTCACATCGGAAACACGTGTCTGGTGAATTGATGGTTCCATCAACCGCGCCGTCAGGAATTTGGTCCATCGGAGGCGGAGGATCGCGGAGGCCCCGGAGAATACAGGGTCGGGCCTGTTAATGCTACGTAAACGTTGTTAACTGTATGTGCATTCCGGAACGCATTGACGTTGCTGTTGAGGTGACGGAGAATTGTGATTTGGCGTCAAATTGGCTCCCTCTGCGATTCTGGCGTCGGAACCTATTCTCCGCTCAATCGGGTTTTGCGATTTCGCCATCAGCCAACGGAGAATCCCACTCATTATTTCATTGGAGGCGGTTCAGAGAAGGTTCACAGAATGATCCCCGGTGTGGGGGGATTGTCTTATGAGCAAAGGTTAAATAGGTTGAGGCTCTGCTCATTAGAATTTAGAAGCATAGAGGCGATCACACTGAAATATACCGGATTCTTAAGGGGCTCGAAAGGGTAAATGCTGAGAAGATGTTTCCCTCATGGGCGAGTCTGGGACCAGAGGGCAGAGTCTCAGAGTAAAGGGGAGCCAATTTCTGACAGAGATGAGGAGGAATTTCTTCTCTGAGAGTTGTGAGTCTTGGGAACTCTTTCCTACAGAGAGCTGTGGGGACGGAGGGCCTTGTGTATGTTTAAGGCTGAGATAGATTCTTGATCAGGAAGGGAATTGAGATTCATGGAGACAGGGCAGGAAAGTGGATGTGAGGAATGTCGGATCAGCCATGATCTTATTGAATGGCAGCGCAGGCTCGAGGGGCCAAACGGCCTCCTCCTGTTCATATTTCGTATGGTCTAATAGCCTATAATCTGTTGGTCTATGGTCTGATGGTCTATGGTCTGATGGTATGATGGTCTATGGTCTGATGGTCTATGGTCTGATGGTCTATGGTCTGATGGTCTGATGGCCATTGTCTATGGTCTGATGGTCTATGGTCTGATGGTCTATGGTCTGATGGTCTATGGTCTGATGGTCTGATGGTCATTGTCTATGGTCTGATGGTCTATGGCCTGATGGTCTATTGTCTGATGGTCAATGGTCTGATGGTCTATGGTCTGATGGTCTGATGGTCTATAGTCTGATGGTCTATGGTCTGATGGTCTATGGTCTGATGGTCTATGGTCTGATGGTCTATGGTCTGATGGTCTATGGCCTGATGGTCCGCTGGTCTATGGTCTGATGGTCAATGGTCTGATGGTCTATGGTCTGATGGTCAATGGTCTGATGGTCTATGGTCTGATGGTCTGATGGTCATTGTCCATGGTCTGATGGTCTATGGCCTGATGGTCCGCTGGTCTATGGTCTGATGGTCTGATGGTCTGATGGTCAATGGTCTGATGGTCTATGTCTGATGATCTGATGGTCTGATGGTCTATGTCTGATGGTCTATGGTCTGATGGTCTGATGGTCAATGCCTGATGATCTGATGGTCTACGGTCTGATAGTCTATGGGCTGATGGTCTATGGTCTGATGGTCTATGTCTGATGATCTGATGGTCTGATGGTCTATGATCTGATGATCTGATGGTCTGATGGTCTATGGTTTGATGGTCTATGTCTGATGTTCTGATGGTCTGATGGTCTATGTCTGATGATCTGATGGTCTACAGTCTGATAGTCTATGGGCTGATGGTCTATGGTCTGATGGTCTATGGTCTGATGGTCTATGTCTGATGGTCTGACGGTCTAATGGTCTATGATCTGATGATCTGATGGTCTGATGGTCTATGGTCTGATGGTCTGATGGTCTATGTCTGATGATCTGATGGTCTGATGGTCTATGATCTGATGATCTGATGGTCTGATGGTCTATGGTCTGATGGTCTGACGGTCTATGGTCTGATGGTCTATGGTCTGATGGTCTGATGGTCATTGTCTATGGTCTGATGGTCTGACGGTCTATGGTCTGATGGTCTATGGTCTGATGGTCTGATGGCCATTGTCTATGGTCTGATGGTCTATGGCCAGATGGTCCACTGGTCTATGGTCTGATGGTCTGATGGTCTGGTGGTCAATGGTCCGATGGTCTATGGTCTGATGGTCATTGTCTATGGTCTGATGGTCTATGGGCTGATGGTCTATGGTCTGATGGTCTATGGTCTGATGGTCTATGTCTGATGATCTGATAGTCTATGGGCTGATGGTCTATGGTCTGATGGTCTATGTCTGATGATCTGATGATCTGATGGTCTACGGTCTGATAGTCTATGGGCTGATGGTCTATGGTCTGATGGTCTATGTCTGATGATCTGATGGTCTGATGGTCTATGATCTGATGATCTGATGGTCTGATGGTCTATGGTCTGATGGTCTATGGTCTGATGGTGTATGGTCTGATGGTCTATGGTCTGATGTTCTGATGGTCTATGGTCTGTGGTCTGATGGTCTGATGGTCTATGGTCTGATGGTCCATGGTCTGATGGTCTATGGTCTGATGGTCTATGGTCTGTGGTCTGATGGTCTGATGGTCTATGGTCTGATGGTCTATGGTCTGATGGTCTATGGTCTGATGGTCTTTTGTCTGATAGTCTATGGTCTGATGGTCTATGGTCTGATGGTCTGATGGTCTATGGCCTGATGGTCTGATGGTCTATGGTCTGATGGTCTGATGGTCTGATGGTCTGATGGTCTGATGGTCTGACGGTCTATGGTCTGATGGTCTATGGTCTGATGGTCTGATGGTCTATGATCTGATGGTCTGATGATCTGATGGTCTGATGGTCTATGATCTGATGGTCTGATGATCTGATGGTCTGATGGTCTATGGTCTGATGGTCTGATGGTCTATGGTCTGATGGTCTATGATCTGATGATCTGATGGTCTGATGGTCTATGGTCTATGGTCTGATGGTCTATGGTCTGATGGTCTATGGTCTGATGATCTATGGTCTGATTGTGCCTTCAGGAGAAGAATGATCAATACCATTTGCTTCACGTACTCTTACTAGCACAGAAATGAATTACGCTCAGCTAGAAAAAGAAGCTTTGAGCGCCATTTTTGGTGTAAGAAGGTTCCTCCAATACCTTCAGGTGTGTCATTTTACCCGTTTGACGGATCATTGACCCTTGACTACAGTCTGTGGGCCATAAGAAGGAACAGCTTCTTTGGCAGCCAGTGGATTGCAAAGACCACTAATATTGTCAGCATACACTTCAGGTATCTAGTATTGAAAGTCAGAGCAGCTTCCACATGCTGATGATTTGTCATCATTGCTGTTACGGGCAGCACGGTGGCCTAGTGGTTAGCACAACCGCCTCACGGCGCTGAGGTCCCAGGTTCGATCCCGGCTCTGGGTCACTGTCCGTGTGGAGTTTGCACGTTCTCCCCGTGTCTGCGTGGGTTTCGCCCCCACAACCCAAAAAAAATGTGCAGAGTAGGTGGATTGGCCACGCTAAATTGCCCCTTAATTGGAAAAATTAATTGGAAAAAATAATTGGGTAATCATTGCTGTTACATCTCGCCAATATTTTTTTAAATATAAATTTAGAGTAGCCAATTATTTTTCTTTTTCCAATTAAGGGGCAATTTAGCATGGCCATCCACCTAACCAGTGCATCTTTGGGTTGTGGGGGTGA
This sequence comes from Scyliorhinus canicula, assembly GCF_902713615.1. Taxonomy (NCBI): domain Eukaryota; kingdom Metazoa; phylum Chordata; class Chondrichthyes; order Carcharhiniformes; family Scyliorhinidae; genus Scyliorhinus; species Scyliorhinus canicula. The sequence goes on from NC_052147.1 coordinate 285,120,985, forward strand.
AACCCACGCAGACACGGGGAGAATGAGCAAACTCCACACAGACAGTGACCCAGAGCTGGGATTCGAACCTGGGTCCTCAGCGTCGATCTCGTCAGTATTTTGTAATTCCCGCTCATGGATAGTGTACCTGTGACTTCATCGTTCAAAGAAACACAAGAACCAATCCAATGGATTTGTTCCAAAATGGAACACTGTCAGACGCTCTTAGGAGAAATCCAGACCTCACGCCCTACATCACATGACTACGTGTGTTGACAGGACAGAATGGAGCTCTATTGTGGGGAATCCATGTGATTATTCCTCCGTGCTTACGTAGTAGAGACCTTGACCAATTCTTGGTTTGGTAAGGATGAAGGAATTGGCACAGTTATTCTTTTTTCTTTAAATAATTTTTATTCAAATTTTCACATTTTCACAAAAAAGAAAACAGTAACAGAAAATTCTAAGAACAAAAAGAACAACCCCCCCCCCCCCCCCCCCCCCCCGTATATACATAAGAGAAACAATAAATAAACGCCTGCCGTTGGCAAGGATTCAACCCAAAACAAACAAAAACAAAGAGACAGCCCCCCCCCCCCCCCCCGGGTTGCTGCTGCTGCTGACCTTTTGTTTTTACCGTTCTGCCAGGAGATCTAGAAATGGTTGCCATCTCCTGAAAAACCCCAGCACTGACCCCCTGAGGGCAAATTTCACCATCTCCCATTTAATAAACCCCGCCATATCGCTGACCCAGGCCTCCACGCTTGGGGGCCTCGCATCCTTCCACTGAAGAAGAATCCTCCGCCGGGCTACTAGGGACGCAAAGGCCAGAACACCGGCCTCTTTCGCCTCCTGCACTCCCGGCTCCACTGCATCCCCAAATATTGCGAGTCCCCAGCCTGGATTGACCCAGGATCCTACCACCCTCGACACCGTCCTTGCTACACCTTTCCAAAATTCCCCCAGCGCTGGACATGCCCAGAACATGTGGACATGGTTTGCTGGGCTCCCTGAGCACCTAATACACCTGTCCTCGGTCCCAAAAAACCAGCTCATCCGTGTCCCGGTCATATGAGCCCTATGCAGCACCTTAAACTGTATGAGGCTAAGCCTCGCACATGAAGAGGAAGAGTTCACTCTTTCCAGGGCATCCGCCCACGTCCCCTCCTCAATCTCCTCACACAGCTCCTCCTCCCATTTACCTTTCAGCTCCTCCACCGAGGCCTCGTCTACATCCTGCATCACCTGGTACGTTGCCGAGATCCTCCCATCTCCAACCCATACCCCCAAGAGCACCTTGTCCTGAACCCCATGCGGCGGCAGCAGGGGGAACCCCGCCACCTCCCACCTGCCACACGCCCTTACTTGCATGTACCTAAAGGTGTTCCCTGGGGGGAGCCCAAACTTCCCTTCCAGCTCACCCAGGCTCGCGAACTTCCCGTCTATGAACAGGTCCCCCAGCCTCCTGACACCTGCCCTGTGCCAACTCAGGAACCCGCCATCAATTCTCCCCGGAACAAACCGGTGGTTCCCCCGTATCGGGGACCCCATCGAGGCCCCCACCTCCCCCCTGTGCTGCCTCCATTGCCCCCAAATCTTGAGGGTAGCTGCCACCACCGGGCTCGTGGTATACCTTGTTGGAGGGAGCGGCAGCGGTGCCATTACCAGCGCCTCCAGGCTCGTACCCACACAGGATGCCATCTCCATCCTCTTCCATGCTGCCCCCTCCCCGTCCATTACTCACTTACGCACCATCGCTGCGTTGGCAGCCCAATAATACCCACAGAGGCTGGGCAACGCCAGCCCCCCCCATCCCTGCCCCGCTCCAAGAACACCTGTCTCACTCTGTGAGTCCCTCGTGCCCACACAAACCCCGTAATGCTCCTGTTAACCCGCCTGAAAAAGGCCTTCGGGATAAGGATGGGGAGGCACTGGAACAGGAACAGAAACCTCGGGAGCACCGTCATCTTGACTGACTGCACCCTATATGGTATATATGGTTTAGCTCAGTGAGCTAGGCAGCTGGTTTGTAATGCAGAACAAGGCCAGCAGCGTGGGTTCAATTCCAGTACCAGCCTCCCCGAACAGGTGCCAAAATGTGGCGACTGGGACTGTTCATAGTAACTTTATAATTTTTTGGGCAGCACGGTAGCATTGTGGATAGCACAATCGCTTCACAGCTCCAGGGTCCCAGGTTCGATTGCAGCTTGGGTCACTGTCTGTGCGGGGTCTGCACATCCTCCCCGTGTGTGCGTGGGTTTCCTCCGGGTGCTCCGGTTTCCTCCCACAGTCCAAAGATGTGCAGGTTAGGTGGATTGGCCATGATAAATTGCCCTTAGTGTCCAAAATTGCCCTTAGTGTTGGGTGGGGTTATGGGGATAGGGTGGAGGTGTTGACCTTGGGTAGGGGGCTCTTTCCGAGAGCCAGTGCAGACTCGATGGGCCGAATGGCCTCCTTCTGCACTGTAAATTCTATGATATATTATGACACTACCGACATTCAATGTCGAGACGGATCATAGGCCTCTGGTCCACATCATCCACAAGGACCTGAACAACATTACGCCTCGGTTGCAGAGGATCCTGCTTAAACTTAGGAGGTATGAATTCAACTTGGTGAAGGAGCTCATCATTGCTGATGCATTGTCCCCCTCCGTCACCTCGCCCAGTGAGCCGCTGGACATCATCTAGCACATCTAATCGCAGGTGCAGCTGTGTGCTAGCACTCTCCCGGCAACAGATGGGAACAGAGAACATTACGGCGCAGTACAGGCCCTTCGGCCCTCGATGTTGCGCCGACCTGTGAAACCAATCTAAAGCCCATCTACACTATTCCCTTATCATCCATATGTCTATCCAATGACCATTTAAATGCCCTTAATGTTGGCTAAAGTACCAAATCCATTGTGGCCTCGCCTCTTGTTGGCCTATCTACATCCTGTGTCAGGAAACCCTCCTGCACACATTGGACAAAAACTGACCCATCTAAAGTACTCATTCGTGATGAGACAGCCAAAGACCCCCTCTTGCAGCGCGTCATCCACAACCTCACCAATGGCTGGCAGAAAGGGCAGTGCCCACAATTATACAACGTGAAGGATGACCTGACGGTGATTGATGATATCCTCCTCTAGCTGGACAGGATTGTCATTCCGCTCAGTCTCCAGAGCTTGGTGCAGCGCCAGATTCATGAGGGACACCTGGGCGTCGAGAAGTGCAGACTCAGAGCCCAGCAAGCTGTCTACTGGTCCGGCATCAGCCAGGACATCATGAATATGGTCCTGAACTGTGCTACCTGTCAGGGTTCCAGCCAGCGCAGAGCAAGGAGATGCTCCAACAGCATGACATAGTGACCTCCCCGTGGTCCAAGGTTGGCATCGACCTCTTTCATGCAAATGTTCGCGACTACGTATTGATCATCGACCAATTCTCGAATTACCCTGAGGTGCTGAAGCTCCCGGACCTCACCTCTCAGACCGTCATCAAAGCCTGTAAGGAGACGTTCTCAAGGCATAGCATCCCAATCACAGTCATGAACGACAATGGCCCATGCTGTGCCAGACGAGAATGGTCCACGTTTGCCAGGTTACACAATTTCCAGCATGTTACCTCCAGTCCGAACTATCCACAGTCCAATGGAAAAGTCGAGAAAGGGGTGCACATTGTGAAACAGCTCATCTGCAAGGCCTCTGCTTCCGACATACCCCTTGCACTGCTCGCATACAGGGTAACTCCATTGTCCACTGGCATGTCACCGGCTCAACTCCTGATGAACAGGGACCTGCGGACGACGCTTCCAGCCATACACCTGCCCAACCTGGATCACCTCCCGGTGCTGCAGAAGGTGCAGCAGCTCAGAGACCGTCAAAAGCAGGGCGATGAAGCCCATGCCGCCGACCTGGCCGTGCTATCCCCGACAGACACTGTCAGGATCCAGATACCAGATCGTGGGTGATCTGCCCCGCCTGTCGTTGCTCGACAGGCCGCGCCCCGCTCTTATGTTGTCTGTATGGCTGATGGCTCCATCGTGCAAAGGAATCGATGGGCACTGCGCAAAGTTGCCTGCCCGCAACCACATTCTCCTCCATTTCCATATGTTAAATTGCCACCTCCCGATACCTCGCACCACGAGGCCACCAGTTGGGCATCCATCCCACCTGTCAAGGCCCCGTCGTCCCCTCCGCCACCTCTCCAGAGGTCTACCAGGATCAGACGCAAGCCTCAGAGACTGGACTTGTGAACGTTTGTTTTGTTTGCTCTGTTCTGTTGTCCTCCGTCAGTCACGTTAGACAGACTCATTCACATGTAAATACTTTCACATTCGCCAACAAAACATAAAAAATAAGGGGAGATGTCATGATATGCAAACATGCAGCTAATGAACACATAGAATAGGACACGACCAATGAGCAGTTGGGCACTCAGGAGTGGTATCTCACTATAACGGGGATGAGGCCCTCACACCCCGCCTCTTTCCACAGACCAACTTCTACAGAGTGAGACAGGGTGTACCCTCAGCATCACACCCCAGCACGTGGCTTAGAGCAAGGCCGGTTCAGTTAGACTGAGTTACTACATTTAGATTAGCAGAGAGTCGAACTCATTGAGAACTGTGCTAATAGTTCAATAAAACACATTGAACTCACTTCAAAGTCTGGAGCATCTTTTACTCAAAACTGCATCAGATCCCCAGTGGTCTATGGTCTGGACCAGGAATGGGGCCAGCAAAATAGCGGTGGCAGCGCCCAAGAAAAAGCGGGGCAAGAGAATCAAGATGGCGGCCGGCGGAGGCCTCGAGGAATGGAGGAAGTGGGCGCAGGAGCAGCTGGAGACTCCCCAGCGCTGTTTTCAGGAGCTCAAAGTGGAGCTGCTGGACTCGCTGAAGGCTAATACGGACAAGCTGCTGGCGACGCAGACAGCCCAGGGGGTGGAGATCCGGGAGCTTCGACAACAAGCCTCCGAAAGGGAGGATGAGGCCGCAGCCCTCGCGGTAAAGGTGGAGATGTATGAGGCGCTCCACAAGAAGTGGCAGGAGCGGTTCGAGGAGATGGAGAACCGGTCGAGGCGGAAAAATTTGCAGATCCTGGGCCTCACAGAGGGGCTGGAGGGGTCGGACCTGGCGGCCTATGTGGTTGTTGTGCTGAACTCGCTGATGGGAGCTGGATCCTTCCAGGGGCCCCTGGAGCTGGAGGGGGCCCACAGAATACTGGGCAGGAGGCCCAAGCCGAATGAGCCATCACGGGCGGTGTTGGTGCGGTTCCACTGGTTCGCTGACCGAGAGTGCATGCTTGGGTGGGCCAAGAAGGAGCAGAGTAGCAGGTGGGAGAACACGGTAGTGCGGATCTACCAGGACTGGAGTGCGGAGGTGGCTAAGCGGAGGGCCGGGTACAACCGGACGAAGGCGGTGCTCCACAGAAAGAGTGTGAAGTTTGGCATGTTACAGCCGGCACGTCTGTGGGTCACATTCAAGGACCAGCACTTTTATTTTGAGTCCCCGGAGGAGGCGTGGGTCTTTGTGTGGGCCGAGAAGTTGGACTCTGACTGAGGGTCGGGGGTTTGTAAATAACTGTGTTAACTTTTGGTGGGAAGGGTCTCTGTTTCCTGCTGTTTTAAGCTGGTTGTGTGTTGGTTCTTGGGTGGGTGGGGTGCTGTCTTTTTTTTTGCGTGGGCGGGGTCAGGCAGAGGGAAAGCGCGGGCTTTTCTTCTGTTTCCCGTGCTGAAGGTGGATGGGGGCGGAGCTGAGAAGCGCGGGCTTTTTTCTCGCGCAAGAGCGGGAGGGGGAGGAGGAGGGTCTGCTGATGGGTCTGGGGGAGGAGGAGTAGCCCCACGTTGGGAGGGGTCTGAGGTGTGGCGGGAGCTGCCGGGGTCAGCAGTAGTTAGCTGGCTCACGGGAGTGCTACGGAGGGAGTAACGCGGCTGGGAGGGGTCCTAGCCTGGCGGGGGGTGGGGGGGGGGGGGGGGGGTACCGGGTTTCTGCTGAAATGGCCAGGAAGGAGCTGGAGGATGCAGGGGGGGCTAGGGTGGGGGTTTGCCGCCGTGGGGAACGAGCCGAGCGGGGGGCGCTGGCCTGGGGCGGGCAGGGGACGGGTTATGGCTTGTCGGCAGGGGAGGGGGGCAGGGAGCCCTCTGATCCGGCTGATAACTTGGAATGTGAGGGGGCTGAATGGGCCGGTCAAACGGGCCCGTGTGCTTACGCACCTGAAGGGGCTGAAGGCGGACGTGGCTATGCTCCAGGAGACGCACCTGAAGGTGGCGGACCAGGTTAGACTGAGGAAGGGCTGGGTAGGCCAAGTGTTTCATTCGGGGCTGGATGCAAAAAATCAGGGGGGGGGGGGGGGGGGGGGGGGGGGGGGGGGGTGGCGATTCTGGTGGGAAAAAGGGTGTCGTTTGAGGCGTCAAAGGTGGTGGCTGACAGTGGAGGGAGGTATGTGATGGTGAGCGGCAAGTTGCAGGGGGAGTGGGTGGTGCTGGTGAATGTCTATGCCCCAAATTGGGATGATGCGGGTTTTATGCTGCACATGTTGGGCCGCATTCCAAATCTGGAGACGGGGGGGCTGATACTGGGGGGGGGGGGGGGGGGACTTTAACACGGTGCTGGATCCCCCATTGGATCGATCCATGTCCAGGACGGGCAGGAGGCCCGCGGCGGCTAAGGTGTTGAGGGGGTTTATGGACCAGATGGGAGGGGTGGATCCGTGGAGGTTCGCGAGGCCGAGGGCCAGGGAGTATTCATTTTTTTCCCACGTGCATAAAGCCTATTCCCGGATCGATTTTTTTGTTCTGAGCAGGGGGCTGATTTTGAGGGTGGAGGATGCCGAGTATTCGGCTATAGTAATTTCGGACCATGCCCCGCACTGGGTAGACCTCGGGCTGGGGGAGGAGAGGGACCAGCGCCCGCTCTGGCGCCTGGCGGTGGGGCTGCTGGCGGATGAGAAAGTGGGCAGGCGGGTTCGGGAAGTGTATCGAGAGGAACTTAGAGGCCAATGACAATGGGGAGGTCCGGGTGGGGACGGTTTGGGAGGCATTGAAGGCGGTGATTAGAGGGGAGTTGATTTCCATCCGAGCCCATAGGGAGAGGGGAGAGCAAAGAGAGAGGGAGAGGTTGGTGGGGGTGTACAGGAGATACCCGGAGGCTCCGGAGGAGGGACTGTTGAGGGAGCGGCGTAACCTTCAGGCCAAGTTCGACTTGCTGACCACCGGAAAGGCGGAAGCTGAGTGGAGGAAGGCACAGGGAGCGGTGTACGAATATGGGGAGAAGGCGAGTAGGATGCTGGCGTATCAGCTACGTAAGCGAGACGCGGCCAGGGAGATTGGTGGAGTGACGGATAGGGGAGGCAATGTGGTGCGAAGGGGGGTGGACATTAATGGGGTCTTCAGGGACTTTTATGGGGAATTGTACCGGTCCGAGCCCCCGGTGGAGGCGGGGGGGGGGAATGGGGCGCTTTTTGGACAGGCTGAGATTACCGAAGGTGGAGGAGGGACAGGTGGAGGGGCTGGGGGCACCGATTGAGCTGGAGGAGCTGGTCAAAGGGATAGGCAGCATGCAGTCGGGGAAGGGGCCGGGGCCGGATGGCCGGATGGTCAAAGGGATAGGCAGCATGCAGTCGGGGAAGGCCCCGGGGCTGGATGGCTGGATGGTCAAAGGGATAGGCAGCATGCAGTCGGGGAAGGCGCCGGGGCCGGATGGCCGGATGGTCAAAGGGATAGGCAGCATGCAGTCGGGGAAGGGGCCGGATGGTCAAAGGGATAGGCAGCATGCAGTCGGGGAAGGCCCCGGGGCCGGATGGCCGGATGGTCAAAGGGATAGGCAGCATGCAGTCGGGGAAGGCGCCGGGGCCGGATGGGTTTCCGGTCGAATTTTACAAAATGTATGCGGACCTTTGGGCCCCCTGTTGGTTAAGACCTTTAACGAGACAAGGGAGGGGGGGGAGGCTTTGCCCCTGACTATGTCACGGCGCTGATTTCCTTGATCCTTAAACGGGACAGGGACCCCCTGCAGTGTGGATCATATAGGCCGATCTTGTTGTTAAATGTGGATGCCAAGCTGTTGGCGAAGATCTTGGCCACAAGGATAGAGGACTGTGTGCCGGGGTCATTCATGAGGACCAGACAGGGTTTGTGAAGGGAAGGCAGCTGAACACCAATATATGTAGGCTTCTGAATGTTATAATGATTCCGGCCGTAGAAGGAGAGGCGGAGATAGTGGTAGCATTAGACGCGGAGAAGGCCTTTGATAGGGTTGAATGGGGTTACCTGTGGGAGGTGCTGGAAAGGTTTGGGTTCGGGGAGGGGTTTGTCAGTTGGGTGAGGCTGTTATACGAGGCCCCGATGGTGAGCGTAACCACGAATAGGAGGAGATCGGAGTACTTTCGGTTGTACCGGGGGACGAGATAGGGGTGTCCCCTGTCCCCCTTGCTCTTTGCGTTGACAATTGAGCCCCTGGCCGTGGCGTTGAGGGAGTCGGGGAATTGGAGGGGTCTGGTGCGGGGTGGGGAGGAGCACCAAGTGTCGCTTTATGCAGATGACTTGTTACTATATGTGGCGGACCCAGTGGGGGGAATGCCGGAGGTGATGCAGATCCTTAGGGAATTTGGGGGCTTTTCTGGGTACAAGCTCAACCTGGGTAAGAGTGAGCTGTTCGTCGTGCACCCGGGGGATCAAGAGGAGGGGATTGATAGGCTCCCGGTGAAAAGGGCAGGGAGGAGCTTTCGGTACCTGGGAGTCCAGGTGGCTAGGAGCTGGGGGCCCTTCACAAGCTTAACCTCACTAGGCTGGTGGAGCAAATGGAGGAGGAGTTTAAAAGGTGGGACATGTTGCCGCTGTCGCTGACGGGCAGGGTGCAGTCCGTCAAGATGACGGTGCTCCCGAGGTTTTTGTTTCTGTTCTAGTGCCTCCCCATCCTTATCCCGAAGGCCTTTTTTAGGAGGGTCAACAGGAGTATTACGGGATTTGTATGGGCGCATGGGACTCCGAGGGTGAGAAGGGTGTTTTTGGAGTGGGGCAGGGATAGGGGGGGGCTGGCGCTGCCCAACCTCGGTGGGTACTATTGGGCGGCCAACGCAGCGATGGTGCATAAGTGGGTAATGGACGGGGAAGGGGCAGCATGGAAGAGGATGGAGATGGCGTCCTGCGTGGACACGAGCCTGGAGGCGCTGGTACCGGCGCCGTTGCCACTCCCTCCAACGAGGTATACCACGAGCCCGGTGGTGGCGGCTACCCTCAAAATGTGGGGGCAATGGAGATGGCATAGGGGGGAGGTGGGGGCTTGATGGAGTCCCTGATACGGCGGAAGCATCGGTTTGTCCCAGGGAGCATCGATGGCAGGTTTCTGGGCTGGCACACGGCAGGGGTTAGGAGGTTGAGGGACCTGTTTGTGGATGGGAGGTTTGCGAGCCTGGGTGAGTTAGAGGGGAAGTTTGGGCTCCCCCTGGGGAACATGTTTAGGTACATGCAGGTTAGGGCGTTTGTCAGGCGGCAGGTGGAGGGGTTCCCCTTGCTGCCCCCATGGGGGGTGCGGGATAGGGTACTCTCGGGGGTGTGGGTTGGAGGGGGCAGGATTTTGGACATGTACCACGTCATGCAGCAGGTGGATGAGGCCTCGGTGGAGGAGCTGAAGGGTAAATGGGAAGAGGAGCTGGGTGAGTAGATTGAGGAGGGGACGTGGGCGGATGCCCTGGAAAGGGTGAATGCCTCCTCTTCCTGTGCGAGGCTTAGCCTCATACAGTTCAAGGTGCTGCACAGGGCCCACATGACCGGGACGAGGATGAGTTGGTTTTTCGGGGGCGAAGACAGGTGTGCTAGGTGCTCGGGGACCACGCCCATATGTTTTGGGCACACCCAGCGCTGGGGGAGTTTTGGAAGGGGGTAGCAAGGACGGTGTTGAGGATGGTAGGATCCAGGGTCAATCCAGGCTGGGGACTCGCAATAGAACATAGAACATAGAACATAGAACGATACAGCGCAGTACAGGCCCTTCGGCCCTCGATGTTGCACCGACATGGAAAAAAAAACTAAAGGCCATCTAACCTACACTATGCCCTTGTCATCCATATGCTTATCCAATAAATTTTTAAATGCCCTCAATGTTGGCGAGTTCACTACTGTTGCAGGTAGGGCATTCCACGGCCTCACCACTCTTTGCGTAAAAAACCCACCTCTGACCTCTGTCCTATATCTATTACCCCTCAATTTAAGGCTATGTCCCCTCGTGCTAGCCACCTCCATCCGCGGGAGAAGGCTCTCGCTGTCCACCCTATCTAACCCTCTGATCATTTTGTATGCCTCTATTAAGTCACCTCTTAACCTTCTTCTCTCTAACGAAAACAACCTCAAGTCCATCAGCCTTTCCTCATAAGATTTTCCCTCCATACCAGGCAACATCCTGGTAAATCTCCTCTGCACCCGTTCCAAAGCTTCCACGTCCTTCCTATAATGAGGCGACCAGAACTGTACGCAATACTCCAAATGCGGCCGTACCAGAGTTTGGTACAGCTGCATCATGACCTCATGGCTCCGGAACTCAATCCCTCTACCAATAAAGGCCAACACACCATAGGCCTTCTTCACAACCCTATCAACCTGGGTGGCAACTTTCAGGGATCTATGTACATGGACACCGAGATCCCTCTGCTCATCCACACTACCAAGAATTTTACCATTAGCCAAATATTCCGCATTTCTGTTATTCTTTCCAAAGTGAATCACCTCACACTTCTCCACATTAAACTCCATTTGCCACCTCTCAGCCCAGCTCTGCAGCTTATCTATGTCCCTCTGTAACCTGCAACATCCTTCCGCACTGTCTACAACTCCACCGACTTTAGTGTCGTCTGCAAATTTACTCACCCATCCTTCTGCGCCCTCCTCTAGGTCATTTATAAAAATGACAAACAGCAACGGCCCCAGAACAGATCCTTGTGGTACGCCACTCGTAACTGAACTCCATTCTGAACATTTCCCATCAACTACCACTCTCTGTCTTCTTTCAACTAGCCAATTTCTGATCCACATCTCTAAATCACCCTCAATCCCCAGCCTCCGTATTTTCTGCAATAGCCGACCGTGGGGAACCTTATCAAACGCTTTACTGAAATCCATATACACCACATCAACTGCTCTACCCTCGTCTACCTGTTCAGTCACCTTCTCAAAGAACTCGATAAGGTTTGTGAGGCATGACCTACCCTTCACAAAACCATGCTGGCTATCCCTAATCATATTATTCCTATCTAGATGATTATAAATCGTATCTTTTATAATCCTCTCCAAGACTTTACCCACCACAGACGTTAGGCTCACCGGCCTATAGTTACCGGGGTTATCTCTACTCCCCTTCTTGAACAAAGGGACCACATTTGCTATCCTCCAGTCCTCTGGCACTATTCCTGTAGCCAATGATGACCTAAAAATCAAAGCCAAAGGCTCAGCAATCTCTTCCCTGGCTTCCCAGAGAATCCTAGGATAAATCCCATCCGGCCCCGGGGACTTATCTATTTTCACCTTGTCCAGAATTGCCAACACTTCTTCCCTACGCACCTCAATGCCATCTATTCTAATAGCCTGGGTCTCAGCATTCTCCTCCTCAATATTATCTTTTTCTTGAGTGAATACTGACGAAAAGTATTCATTTAGTATCTCGCTTATCTCCTCAGCCTCCACACACAACTTCCCACCACTGTCCTTGACTGGCCCTACTCTTACCCTAGTCATTCTTTTATTCCTGACATACCTATAGAAAGCTTTTGGGTTTTCCTTGATCCTACCTGCCAAAGACTTCTCATGTCCCCTCCTTGCTCGTCTCAGCTCTCTCTTTAGATCCTTCCTCGCTTCCTTGTAACTATCAAGCGCCCCAACTGAAACTTCACGCCTCATCTTCACATAGGCCTCCTTCTTCCTCTTAACAAGAGATTCCACTTCTTTGGTAAACCACGGTTCCCTCGCTCGACCCCTTCCTCCCTGCCTGACTGGTACGTACTTATCAAGAACATGCAATAGCTGTTCCTTGAACAAGCTCCACATATCCAGTGTGCCCAACCCTTGCAGCCTACTTCTCCAACCAACACATCCTAAGTCATGTCTAATGGCATCATAATTGCCCTTCCCCCAGCTATAACTCTTGCTCTGCGGGGTATACTTATCCCTTTCCATCACTAACGTAAAGGTCACCGAATTGTGGTCACTGTCTCCAAAGTGTTCACCTACCTCCAGATCTAACACCTGGCCTGGTTCATTACCCAAAACCAAATCCAAAGTGGCCTCACCTCTTGTTGGCCTGTCAACATATTGTGTCAGAAAACCCTCCTGCACACATTGTACAAAGAACGACCCATCCAATGTACTCGAACTATATCTTTTCCAGTCAATATTAGGAAAGTTAAAGTCTCCCATAACAACTACCCTGTTACTTTCGCTCTTTTCCAGAATCATCTTCGCCATCTTTTCCTCTACATCTCTAGAACTATTAGGTGGCCTATAGAAAACTCCCAACAGGGTGACCTCTCCTTTCCTGTTTCTAACCTCAGCCCATACTACCTCGGAAGAAGAGTCCCCATCTTGCATCCTTTCTACCACCGTAATACTGTCCTTGACTAGCAGCGCCACACCTCCCCCTCTTTTGCCCCCTTCTCTGACCTTACTAAGCACCTAAACCCCGGAACCTGCAACAACCATTCCTGTCCCTGCTCTATCCATGTCTCTGAAATGGCCACAACATCGAAGTCCCAGGTACCAACCCATGCTGCCAGTTCCCCTACCTTATTTCGTATACTCCTGGCATTGAAATAGACACACTTCAAACCACAGACCTGAACACTGCCGCCCTCCTGCGAAGTCAAAACTGTGCTCCTGACCTCTCTACTCTCAATCTCTCGCACCCCAAAACTACAATCCAGGTTCCCATGCCCCTGCTGAATTAGTTTAAACCCCCCCAAAGAGTACTAACAAATCTCCCCCCCAGGATATTGGTGCCCCTCAGGTTCAGATGTAGACCATCCTGTCTATAGAGGTCCCACCTTCCCCAGAAAGAGCCCCAGTTATCCAGAAATCTGAATCCCTCCCGCCTGCACCATCCCTGTAGCCACGTGTTTAATTGCTCTCTCTCCCTATTCCTCATCTCACTATCACGTGGCACGGGCAACAACCCAGAGATAACAACTCTGTTTGTTCTCGCTCTGAGCTTCCATCCTAGCTCCCTAAAGGCCTGCCTGACATCCTTGTCCCCTTTCCTACCTATGTCGTTAGTGCCAATGTGGACTACGACTTGGGGCTGCTCCCCCTCCCCCTTAAGGACCCGGAAAACACGATCCGAGACATCACGTACCCTTGCACCTGGGAGGCAACATACCAAACGTGAGTCTCTCTCGCTCCCACAAAATCTCCTATCTGTGCCCCTGACTATTGAGTCCCCAATTACTAATGTTCTACTCCTTTCCCCCCTTCCCTTCTGAGCAACAGGGACAGACTCCGTGCCAGAGGCCCGTACCCCATGGCTTACCCCTGGTAAGTCGTCCCCCCCACAAGTATCCAAAACGGTATACTTGTTACTCAGGGGAACGACCGCAGGGGGTCCCTGCACTGACTGCTTCTTCCCAGTCCCTCTTACAGTTACCCATCTATCTCCAGTCTTTGGTGTAACTACTTCCCTGAAGCTCCTATCTATGACCCCCTCTGCCTCCCGAATGATCCGAAGTTCATCCAGCTCAAGCTCCAGGTCCCTAACACGGTTTTTGAGGAGCTGGAGTTGGGTGCACTTCCCACAGATGAAATCAGCAGGGACACTGACGGCGTCCCTCACCTCAAACATTCTGCAGGAGGAGCATTGTACTGCCTTCCCTGACATCCCCTCTAGATTTAAAAAAAAACAAGAAAAAGAAAAGAAAGGAAGAGCTTACCTGATATTACCTCAAACCCTGATCCCGCTGAAAGGTAAGCAAATTTAAAGGCACTCACTCACCTTCACGACAGGCCCCTGCTCCCGCTTCCCAACCACCGTGGGGTGGGGGGGTTGGTTAGAGGAGGAGGTAGGGTGGGAAACACTCACAAAGTGTTTCGGGTTTAACTGTCACTTGCTAACAGCCCCTCCACAAACCACCTTCAACTTAGGCTGACTGCACTGCACGTATGCAAATTTCCCCAGAACAGCTGATCAGTAGCTCTGCTCTGCTGCCCTCTGCTGGTTGCTTGCCTTTACTCAAACTCCTTGGGTCTTCTTCGCAGGTTCACCTTCAACTTAGGCTGACCGCACTGCACGTATGCAAATTTCCCCAGAACAGCTGATCAGTAGCTCTGCTCTGCTGCCCTCTGCTGGTTGCTTGCCTTTACTCAAACTCCTTGGGTCTTCTTCGCAGGTTCACCTTCAACTTAGGCTGACCGCACTGCACGTATGCAAATTTCCCCAGAACAGCTGATCAGTAGCTCTGCTCTGCTGCCCTCTGCTGGGATATTTGGGGTTGCAGTGGAGCCGGGAGTGCAGGAGGCGAAAGAGGCCGGTGTTCTGGCCTTTGCGCCCCTAGTAGCCCGGCGGAGGATTTTGCTTCAATGGAAGGATGAGAGGCCCCCCAGCGTGGAGGCCTGGATCAATGACATGGTGGGGTTCATTAAATTGGAGAATGTGAAATTTGCCCTGAGGGGATCAGTACAAGGGTTCTTTAGGCGGTGGCAGCCTTTCCTGGACTTCCTGGCAGAACGGTAGGGAAATAGGCGGCAGCAGCAGCAGCCCGGGGGGGGGGTGGGGGGGGGGGAGGGAGGGAGGGAGGGAGGGATGGGGGGGGGGTTTGTTGCAGGGGAAGGGAGATATGTGTTTATTGAATATGCCGGGTGCTTATCTATTTCTTCTTTTTGTAGTTACCGGGGGGGGGGGTTTGGTTTTGGGGGTTAGTGTGTTTTTCGTTTGGTTGTTGTTAATACTGGTTTCTAGTTGTTATTTTCTGTTTTTGTTACGTTTTGGAAAATCTTAATAAAAATTATTTATAAAAAAAAGAGAAAACAGTGTCAGGATCGGACTGAGTCAGCTTGGATTTACGAAAGGGAAATCACGCTTGACAAATACCCTGGAATTCTTAGAAGATGTAATGAGTAGAGTTGATGAGGGGGAACCAGTGGATGTGATATATTTGGACTTTCGACAAAGTGCTACAAAAGACATGTAAAGATACAGTGAATGGGATTGGGGGAAGTGTATTGAGGTGGATAGAAAACTAGTCGGCAGACAGGAAATAAAGAGTAGGGATTAACGGGTCTTTTGCAAATTGGCAGGCAGTGGCCAGCAGAGGGCAGTAGAGATCCAGCAGAGGACAGTAGAGCGGATGGTCTACACCTGGGCAGGACTGGAACCAATGTCCTAGGGGGTGCTTTTGCGAACACTGTTGGGGAGGTTTTAAACTAATGTGGTAGGGGGGCGGGAACCAGATTAGGAAGTTAGAGGTCAGTAAAGAGGCAGCAACTAAAGCCAGTAAGGTACTAGATAATAAACTCAATGTGACTAAGGGGAAGAGTAGACAGGGAAGAGATGATGAATGCAAAAGGGACAGGTGGTCTGAGGTGCATTTGTTTTAATGCAAGAAGGGCAGCAGGGTAGCATGGTGGTTAGCATAAATGCTTCACAGCTCCAGGGTCCCAGGTTTGATATACGGCTGGGTCACTGTCTGTGTGGAGTCTGCACATCCCCCCGTGTGTGCGTGGGTTTCCTCCGGGTGCTCCGGTTTCCTCCCACAGTCCAAAGATGTGCGGGTAAGGTGGATTGGCCATGCTAAATTGCCCGTAGTGTCCTAATAAAAGTAAGGTTAAGGGGGGTGTTGTTGGGTTACGGGTATAGGGTGGATACGTGGGTTTGAGTAGGGTGATCATGGCTACGCACAACATTGAGGGCCGAAGGGCCTGTTCTGTGCTGTACTATTCTATGTTCTATGTTCTAAGTGTAGCAGGTAAGGCAGATGAATTTACCGCTTGGATTATTACCTGGGAATATGATGTTATTGGTATTACTGAGACTTGGTTCAGGGATGGGCAAGACTGGCAACTAAATATCCCAGGGTATAGATGCTTCAGGAGGGATAGAGAGGGAGGTAAAAGGGGTGGAGGAGTTGCATTACTCGTCAGGGATAATATCACAGCTGTGATTAAGGAGGGCACAATGGAGGATTCGAGCACTGAGCACTGAGGCAATATGGATAGACCTAAGATTGGATTGGATTGGATTTGTTTATTGTCACGTGTACCGAGGTACAGTGAAAAGTATTTTTCTGCAAGCAGCTCAACAGATCATTCTGTACATGGGAAGAAAAGGGAATTGAACAGAATTCAAGAAAGTACATGAGAATACATAATAGGGCTACACAATATATACAATGTAACTACATAAGCATTGGCATCGGATGAAGCAGACAGGGTGTAGTATTAATGAGGACAGTCCATAAAAGGGTCGTTTAGGAGTCTGGTGACAGTGGGGAAGAAGCTGTTTTTGAGTCTGTTCGTCCGTGTTCTCAGACTTCTGAATCTCCTGCCCGATGGAAGAAGTTGGAAAAGTGAGTAAGCCGGGTGGGAGTGATCCTTGATTATGCTGCCTGCTTTCCCCCGGCAGCGGGAGGTGTAGATGGAATCGATGGATGGGAGGCAGGTTCGTGTGATGGACTGGGCGGTATTCACGACTCTCTGAAGTTCCTTGCGGTCCTGGGCCGAGCAGTTGCCATACCAGGCTGTGATGCAGCCAGATAGGATGCTTTCTATGGTGCATCTGTAAAAGTTGGTAAGGGTTAATGTGGACATGCCAAATTTCCTTAGTTTCCTGAGGAAGTAAAGGCGCTGTTGTGCTTTCTTGGTGATAGCGTCGACATGAGTGGACCAGGATAGATTTTTGGTGATGTGCACCCCTAGGAATTTGAAGCTGCTCACCATCTCTACCTCAGCTCCGTTGATGCTGACAGGGGTGTGTACAGTACTATGCTTCCTGAAGTCGATGACCAGCTCTTTAGTTTTGCTGGCATTAAGGGAGAGATTGTTGTCATTGCACCACTCCACTAGGTTCTCTATCTCCCTCCTGTATTCAGACTCGTCGTTGTTCGAGATCCGGCCCACTATGGTCGTATCGTCAGCAAACTTGTAGATGGAGTTGGAACCAAGTTTTGCCATGCAGTCGTGTGTGTACAGGGAGTAGAGTAGGGGGCTATGAAGGGTGCAGTAACATTGTTGGGACTTTACTACAGGCCTCCCAAAAGAGAGCGTGAAGTAGAGGTACAAATATGTAGACAGATTATAGAACAATGTAGGAGCAATAGGGTGGTTGTGATGGGCGATTTTAACTTTCCCAACATTGAATGGGACTCATGTAGTGTTGGAGATGTAGATGGAGCAGAATTTGTAAGGAGCATCCAGGAGAGTTTTTTAGAGCAGTATGTAAATAGTCCAACTCGGGAAGGGGCCATACTGGACCTGGTATTGGGGAATGATCCCGGCCAGGTGGTTGAAGTTTCAGTCGGTGATTACTTTGGGAATAGTGATCACAATTCCGTAAGTTTTAGAATACTCATGGACAAAGACGATAGTCGTCCTAAAGGAAGAGTGCTAAATTGGGGAAAGGCCAAGTATAACAAAATTCGGCAGGAGCTAGGGAATGTGGATTGGGAGCAGCTGTTTAAGGGTAAATCCACATTTGAAATATGGGAGTCTTTTAAGGAAAGGTTGATTAGAGTGCAGGACAGACATGTCCCTGTGAAAATGAGGGATAGAAATGGCAAGATTAGGGAACCATGGATGATGGGTGGAATTGTGAGACTAGCTAAGGTGAAAAAGGAAGCATACATAGGATCGAGGCAACTCAAAACTGATGAAGCTTTGGAGGAATATCGGGAAAGTAGGACGAATCTCAAACGCGCAATAAAGAGGGCTAAAAGGGGTCATGAAATATCTTTGGCTAACAGGGTTAAGGAAAATCCCAAAGCCTTTTATTCGTATATAAGGAGCAAGAGGGTAACTAGAGAAAGGATTGGCCCACTCAAAGACAAAAGAGGGAATTTATGCGTGGAGTCAGAGGAAATGAGTGAGATTCTTAATGAGTACTTTGCATCGGTATTCACCAAGGAGAGGGACATGACGGATGTTGAGGCTAGGGATGGATGTTTAAATACTCTAGGTCATGTCGGCAGAAGGAAGGGGGAGGTTTTGGGTATTCTAAAAGGCATTAAGGTGGACAAGTCCCCAGGACCGGTTGGGATCTATCCCAGGTTGCTGAGGGAAGCGAGGGTCGAAATAGTTGGGGCCTTAACAGATATCTTTACAGCATCCTCGAGCACGGGTGAGGTCCCGGAGGCCTGGATAATTGCTAATGTTGTCTCTTTGTTTAAGAAGGGTAGCAGGGATAATCCAGGGAATTATAGACCTGTGAGCTTGACGTCAGTGGTAGGCAAACTGTTGGAGAAGATACTGAGGGATAGGATTTTTTCACATTTGGAAGAAAATAGACTTATCAGTGATAGGCAGCATGGTTTTGTGCAGGGAAGGTCATGTCTTACAAACCTAATAGAATTCTTTGAGGAAGTGACAAAGTTAATTGATGAGGGAAGGGCTGTAGATGTCATATACATGGACTTCAGTAAGGCGTTTGATAAAGTTTCCCATGGCAGGTTGATGGAAAAAGTGAAGTCGTATGGGGTTCAGGGTGTACTAGCTAGATGGATAAAGAACTGGCTGGGCAACAGGAGACAGAGAGTAGTGGTGGAAGGGAGTGTCTCAAAATGGAGAAAGGTGACTAGTGGTGTTCCACAGGGATCCGTGCTTGGACCACTGTTGTTTGTGATATACATAAATGATCTGAACGAAGGTATAGTTGGTCTGATGAGCAAGTTTGCTGATGATACTAAGATTGGTGGAGTTGCAGATAGCGAGGAGGACTGTCAGAGAATACAGCAAAATATAGATAGATTGGAGAGTTGGGCAGAGAAATGGCAGATGGAATTCAATCCAGGCAAATGCGAGGTGATGCATTTTGGAAGATCTAATTCAAGAGCGGACTATATGGTCAATGGAAGAGTCCTGGGGAAAATTGATGTACAGAGAGTTCTGGGAGTTCATGTCCATTGTACCCTGAAGGTGGCAACGCAGGTCGATAGAGTGGTCAAGGAGGCATACAGCATGCTTGCCTTCATCGGACGGGGTATTGAGTACAAGAGTCGGCAGGTTATGTTACAGTTGTATAGGACATTAGTTAGGCCACATTTGGAATACTGCATGCAGTTCTGGTCGCCACATTACCAGAAAGATGTAGATGCTTTAGAGAGGGTGCAGAGGAGGTTCACCAGGATGTTGCCTGGTACGGAGGGTGCTAGCTATGAAGAAAAGTTGAGCAGATTAGGGTTGTTTTCGTTGGAAAGACGGAGGTTGAGGGGGGACCTGATTGAGGTCTACAAAATTATGAGAGGTATGGACAGGGTGGATAGCAACAAGCTTTTTCCAAGAGTGGGGGTGTCAATTACAAGGGGTCACGATTTCAAGGTGAGAGGGGGAAAGTTTAAGGGAGATGTGCGTGGAAAGTTTTTTACACAGAGGGTGGTGGGTGCCTGGAACGCTTTACCAGCAGAGGTGGTAGAGGCGGGCACGATAGCATCATTTAAGAGGCGTCTGGACAGGTATATGAACGGGCGGGAACAGAGGGAAGTAGATCCTTGGAAAATAGGCGACAGGTTTAGATAAAGGATCTGGATCGGTGCAGGCTGGGAGGGCCGAAGGGCCTGTTCCTGTGCTGTAATTTTCTTTGTTCTTTGTTCTTTGAGATACTGCAGGGATTGGTGCTGGGACCCCAGCTATTCACAATATATAGAATCATAGAATTTACAGTGCAGAAGGAGGCCCACTGAGTCTGCACGGCCCTTTGAAAGAGCACCCCAACTTCCAACCTATCCCCGTAACCCAGTAACCCCATCTAACATTTTTTTTGGACACTAAGGGCAATTTATCATGGCCAATCCACCTAACCTGCACTTCTTTGGACTGTGGGAAGAAACCGGAGCACCCGGAGGAAACCCACGCAGACATGGGGAGAACGTGCAGACTCCGCACAGACAGTGACCCAAGCTGGGATTTGAACTTGGGACCCTGGAGCTGTGAAGCAACTGTGCTAACCACTGCGCAGCCTGGGAAAAAGTACCTAATTCGCTCAGTGTACTGAACCCAATCTTCCAGGCCTGCGACAAGGGCCTTTAACTTCCCAAAGAGCGGCATTTTTCAAAACTCCATCCTACACGTGGCTACAATACCCCGGAGTGGCCCGGATTTCCAGAATCGGAGTTACACTTTCTTTAACCTCGTCGCCAGTATAAAGCCCCAGGAAGCCGAACGATAGGGCGAACAGCGATTTATTCAGGGTCAGAAGAATGTGTCCTGAGGCAGTAAACACACTCACAGTTCAGATCCCGTTGGGACATGACGGTCCCTGTCCGATGCGGCCTTTATACGAGATTATTACGAGCCCAGCTGGGCAGGCCTCTCTCCTCGAGTGGGGAAGCACAGATTCCGCGAGTGCCACGGGGAGATCAATTTGGGTAACCCCGTGGAGGTTATCACAGACGGGCAAGTGGCACTGTCTGATGGAACCATCAATTCAGCGAACACGTGTAGTTGGATCTGAACAGAGGCTTTAATACACTTACAACAGAGCCAGCCTATTCGTTGTTCAACTCCAGATGAACTGGCAGGCTGGCTCTAAGGCACTGATCTTTATACATCGGTCCCAGGGGGAGGAGTCCTGGGCGGAGCCAAGGGAGAAGCCCAGTACAAACTCTCGCGTACTCCCAGAGTGACTCCCTCTGGTGGTCGGATGGTGCAACTGCACTTACAATGGTGGATAGTGAGCATATATACACGGAGTTATATTGGCAACTATATACAGCATTGATCTTACAACGGGTAGATAACGAACATATATACATGGAGCGATATTGGCAACTATATATAGTGTGAATCACATTCACCACACTGTCCATGGTGTGAAGTATGCAGTCACATGGTCAGAGAATAGTCTAGAAGCACGGTAGCATGGTGGTTAGCATCAATGCTTCACAGCTCCAGGGTCCCAGGTTCGATTCCCGGCTGGGTCACTGTCTGTGTGGAGTCTGCACGTCCTCCCCGTGTGTGCGTGGGTTTCCTCCGGGTGCTCCGGTTTCTTCCCACAGTCCAAAGATGTGCAGGTTAGGTGGATTGGCCATGATAAATTGCCCGTAGTGTAAGGTTAATGGGGGGATTGTTGGGTTACGGGTATACGGGTTACGTGGGTTTAAGTTGGGTGATCATTGCTCGGCACAACATCGAGGGCCGAAGGGCCTGTTCTGTGCTGTACTGTTCTATGTTCTAACACTCTGAAAGCAGCGAGCCTGCACGATGGCAGCGACACCAGGCAAAGCCGGAACTATCAATCGTTAAAATCTCCCAATAAAGATGTTTAGGTTTAAACACAGAAACCTGAAGATGCCATCCATGAATCACCAGCACAGCAGCATAAAGTACCCGTACTATGACCCATCTCACTGGGCTTGGCACATGGATCTGTTCTTTAGTTGGGGTCCTGATTTCTGTAGCCCCCCCCCCCCCCCCTCCATTCCTGTCCCAGAGATTGTGTAAAAGGCTGTTTGCCTCTGGCCCGCTTTCTTTCAGCTGAGCCGAACAGCCCCCACGGGCCCCTTGTTGCTCGGCCCCGGCATCATATTTTGGCCCTAATAAAGAGTTAGAAAGCTGATGAAAAATGCAGGTGTACAAACAAAGCCACAGGCGAACGGGCAACTCTTCAAAAGTGAAACCTAAACTCAAGTTTCCTCACACACAACTACGGAAACATAAATTTAGCATAAGCTTAAAAATAAAACTTAAACTTAAAGCGATACCTTATTCCTAACGCGCACAAATACAGATGCAGTTTACTTAACTATTGCCATTTGCCGACACGAGTTGCTGATCATGCGACACAGAGAGTTGCATCTGTTGGTGTCTTGGGCAGAGAAGGTCTTGTTGAAAGAGACACGTGTCCTGTAATATAGGTCGTCAGCGTGCTCTCGAGGAATCGCTTTGATCACCTAACAGGGTCAGGGAGGAATTATCCGCATATCCGCCCCACAATGCTTCTTGTGGGGATGGCGGTCCAGGTCAGAAGGGGCCTTCGGATACATTCCTGCCCGAGATTTAGGATTTAAAATGTTTTCATTCCGCCCCCAACCCACGATCTATCCAGCGGGAAAAGGCCATCAAACGGCTACTGAAGGGCTTTGACGGGGGCAAAGGTGAGCTACCTGTCCGAGACTGTGCCCGCCTCACCTGTAAAGTCACATCCAGGTATGAGTGGGTGGGATCCAGGAGGAATCCTGTCCTTGCAAGTTCATACTCACCGCCCACCTCAAAGCCTACCAGGGGTGGGGGAAGGGGTAGTTGCTCTGTTCGGTGTTTGTTATCTCGCAAGGAATCCACAGAACTGCTGGTGACTTGTCCAAACCAGGAACTCTATTAATTTACACGTGGTAAGGTAACGATCTGACACAGAGCAAGTTATCATGGAGTTTCTTTACACTCCCCTGGAACTACCCCTCTGCACGACTGTCCTCATGGACGTCTTACAACCTTCTGCGGATCACCGGAATCTGCCCTGACTTATATCTGTGTGCCTTGTCACATGACCACTGTCTTGAGATGGCGGGTCAATACTGCCACCTGCTGGTTGGAGGTCGCACCACCAACTATATACAACACCGTCTACAGGCATATCACCACAGCCAGGAGCGTAAAGTTCAGGTGCAAGTCTTTTTCTGAATTTGTATTTCCCTGTAGCAGGCAGCTTCCTGGAGAATCTGCTTCCAATCCAACTACTTGGGAGGCACGGTGGCGCAGTGGGTAGCACTGTTGCCTCACAGCACCAGGGACCCTGTTTGATTCAAGCCTCTGGTGACCGTTTGTGCGGAGTCTGCACGTTCTCCCCATGGTCTGCGTGGGTTTCCTCCGGGTGCTCTGGTTTCCTCCCACAAGTCCCAAGATGTGCGGGTTAGGTGGATTGGTCCCGCTAAATTGCCCTGTAGTGTTCAACCGTGGAGGTGGGGTTATTGGGTAATGGGGTTGGGGTGAGGGGCGTGAGCATAGGTCGGGTTCTCTTTCGGGGAAGGGGGGGGGGGGGCGATGAAGACCTGATGGGCCGAACGGTTTCCTTCTGCACTGCAGGGATTCTACTGACGCTAAAGGTGCCCGTCACACACGTCAAGGAGCAAGGTACGTACAACTCCACTTGTGACATCTCTGATCACACCCTGACTTCCCAGCCATGACACCGACATCGTCTCAGGAATCTGCAACAATCTACGGGAGTTTGCTAATACAGGTTGAGTCACTGCTGATTGGCATTTTCAATTATGTAATCTATTACAACATTCGTCCCACTAACAGAACGCCCAGTTCTTTTTGACAGGATAAGCCTCTGTTTTTTGTTTCGGGTATAAAGCCGGCAAACATTGTAGAAACCATCAAGCTGCCCTCATGTTTTGGTGTCTTCCACGCTGGCAAAGAAAATAATTTAATCAGCCTCAAGACAGTCAGGAATTCGAGAACATTTAACAGAATGGTATGTGGGTTTTATTCTGCAGTTCAACTGAATCGGTCACTTCAGCAGGTTTTTGTACAATATATGACGGAGGGTTGCTGTGAACTTTACATTTATTTATCTGCTGTCCCCTCCTAACTCTCTGCCCGAGGCATCTATGGACTGAATTTACAATAATAATGTAATACATTAATAATGGAACAAAAGCGAAATGTTTGATGTGCAGGCAATCTGGAGGCTGGGTAATAGAATATGGGGTTTGGGGCATTCAATAAAAAACTTACTCCTTGTCCAGATACCAAATCTGAAATTTATATCAAAAAATAGAATTAGAGCAATATGCAGCGTTTTCTTATCATGCTTTATTATCGTTTTCTTATCATGCTTTATTATCGTTTTCAACATAAAGGATAGCTTTAAATGTGGTTTCCGAGTTAGGTAAATCATTTCTAAACATGGAATACAATAACTGGGGTACCTTGGGCGAGATTCTGCGTTGGTCAACAGCAAAATCGGGGAACGCGATTGGGCGGAGCGCCGAATTCTTGGCGGGCACTAATTTGACACCAAATCGCGATTCTCCGTCACCTCGAGAGCAGCATCATTGCGTTTCGGAACGCAGGTACAGTAAATGCTGTTTGCATGTCATTAGCGGGCCTGGCCCGGGATTCTCCGGGTCCTCCGCGATTCTCCGGGTCCGATGGGCCGAGCTCCCGACGCCGCGGTTCACTTGTGCTTTTAAAAATTGTGAAACAGGCGTTGTGGCTGCTGAGGGAGGGGGGGCGGTGGGAGACAGAGAGGTGCGACTGTGGGCTGCCAGGCCTGGACACTGGCTGCACTGGCTGGGGGGTGGGGGGTAGGGGGGGGAGGGCGCTGCCAGGGCTGCAGTGGGGGGAGGGCGGGGTGCCCAAGGGACAGGCCGTGAGGCTGGGGCGGTGTCCAGGAACGGACCGCCATTACTGCGGCCGCCTTGCTGCGCACACCCACTGACCGCCCCTGGTTCTGCAGAATAACACCGACCGCATGGGTGCCCCCAGTACCACACCCCACACTCCCCCATGCCTCCCACCACCCAACCAGGCGCCACCCGCTGGCGGGGCTTCAGGCCCACTCAAGGGCGACGTCCACTGCAGCCCTTATGGGGGTGCTGGACGGGGGTCACGCAGCGTACCATTGGCAGTGCCAGCTGGCAGTACCCCTGGCTGCAGGGAAGGGCGCCAGGGCCAGAGGCTCCCATGGTGGAGCGTGCAGCAGCGGCTGTGCTGCAGAGGAACAGGAGGCAGCCACTGAGGCTGGAGAGCCGGTCGCCCAACAGGCCGAGGAGGAGGAGGTGCCAAAGAGCAGCTACCATGAGGCCTTGTGTGTACCGGCACTGCCTGTCATTGGAGGAGCTGCCGGGCCGGGCGGAGACTCCGTGTGTACCGGCACTGCCTGTCATTGGAGGAGCTGCCGGACCGGGCGGAGACTCCGTGTGTACCGGCACAGCCTGTCATTGGAGGAGCTGCCGGGCCGGGCGGAGACTCCGTGTGTACCGGCACAGCCTGTCATTGGAGGAGCTGCCGGACCGGGCGGAGACTCCGTGTGTACCGGCACTGCCTGTCATTGGAGGAGCTGCCGGACCGGGCATGCCGTCGGAGACTCCGGCTGAGCAGGGGGACAATGCGATATACCTGCCAGATCATGGCAGACTGGGAACTGCGGCGGTATGGGGGAGGACACCCGCTCCCGGTGACCATCAAGGTGACGGTTGCCCTGAACCTTTACTCCATGGGGTCCTGCCAGGTGCTGGGTGGGGACCTGTCCGGGATCTCACAGACCTCGGTACACAGGTGCATCCGCACGGCCCCGGCGGCCCTATATACCCAGGTGGAGCAATGGGCCTCAGGAAGCAGACGTCAGGATCGATGGAGACCAATTCTTCTTTTCGTATCGGACCGCCCCATACGGAGTTACTGCGGTGGCCACTGCTGAAAGGCTGATGGGTCGGAGAAATTGCACCCGCCTTGGTATGACCTTTCCCGATAGCAGTGCAAAAGGGCGGCACAACCAGGAGCAGCAGGGGCAATGTCCACTCGACGCCGACCATCTCGACACTCCGGACCCGGTGACGCGGTGTTTGAGTGAAACTTTGTAGAGATGCTGAGAGGCTCTCTGGAGATATCCTCCACCAGGCTGGGTCGCTTTCTTACCGTGTACAAGCCCAGGGTTGTATCAGGCACCTTGATCACATTGGGTCCAGCTGAGAAACTCTTCCAAAACTTCCTCATCCACAAAGTTCCTTCTCGAGCAGAACCTGCTGCCGCACACAGGCCACAGGAGAGCCGCAAGGGGGTCGAGATGCTGACATGGGAGAGGCTATCGAGACGGATTCAGGGATGGAGAAGCAAGCATCAGAGGTGTCCGATGGGGAGCCCACGGTACCAGAGCCTCAGGCACCGCCGTCACCGCGTCGTTGATGGCAGAAGCGACGTTTACATTCATGATGCTCTCCGCCCAATCCAGCACCTCGGACACGCGGTGCCCCAGACGGGCGCCCAGAGAGTCCGGCGCCTTCCTGCGCTGCAGACTTTGGAAGATTCTTTGGAATTTCATGGGGTGGGAAGAATTAACCATCCCGTGAACCTTGCAGGGTATGAGCGAGCTCCCCCGAGTAAGGGGCGAGGAACCTGTAACTAAGTCTGCCATTGTATAAATAGAGTTGGCCAGTACTCTATTGTAGGCAGCAGCAGGGTAGCACTGTGGTTAGCACTGTTGCTTCACAGCTCCCGGGTCCCAGGTTCGATTCCCGGCTTGGGTCACTGCCTGTGCGGGTCTACACGTTCTCCCCGTGTCTGTGTGGGTTTCCTCCGGGTGCTCCGGTTTCCTCCCACAGTCCAAAGACGTACAGGTTAGGTGGATTGGTCATGATAAATTGCCCTTAGTGTCCAAAAATGTTGGGGGGGGGGGTTACTGGGTTATGGGGATAGGGTGGAGGTGTGGGCTTCAGTAAGGTGCTCTTTCCAAGGGCCGGTGCAGACTCGATGGGCCGAATGGCCTCCTTCTGCACTGTAAATTCTATGAAACCTATGTCATGCGACTGTCCCTTCAAGAAACGTTTTGGTCTTCTCACATGACATCAGTAATGTCATTGTGTGGGTGGAGCTGGGCTGTGGCTCTGTGGGTTTTAGTTTTGTTTGAATTTTTTGGACAGGATTTGAACTGCACAGGTTGAAAGATGTGTCTCTCTATCTTCATTTTAAAAGCTGTTACCAGACTACTTAATAACTTAAAAGAGATAGTTGCTTTCTTAAAGGAATTCAACCCTGTTGTTTGAACAGGGGAACAGAGTATCGCTAACAAGTCTTATACCAGGAAGAATACCAGGAAGTGGGCTGGACCACACCTTTGAAAGGGGGTTTCTGGTTTTACTTGGATTTTGTTATTGAATTGGAACAGTTAAAGGGGGGCGTTCAGTAAGGGTGATACATCTATCTATCTATCTATCTATCTATCTATCTATCTATCTATCTATCTATCTATCTATCTATCTATCTATCTATCTATCTATCTATCTATCTATCTATCTATCTATCTGTCTGTCTGTCTGTCTGTCTATCTATCTATCTATCTATCTATCTATCTATCTATCTATCTATCTATCTATCTACAGTTTGTGGGGTCTTTATGTTTGTAGTTGATAAAAATACTTACTGTGTGTGTTTATACAAATGTTAACTAAATTTGTGGAATAAACTTTGTTTTTGACTAAAAGCGTCTGAGGCCTCTGTTGAATAACACTTGAAAGGCAAGGTCTTGTGCTCATCGTAAACAATAAACAGTTGTAGGTCAGGTAAACTCCGTAATATACCTTGGAGTTTTCTAAACCCTGGCCCAGAACACCTATGACAGCAAGGTAGCATTGTAGGGCAGCACGGTAGCATTGTAGGGCAGCACGGTAGCATTGTGGATAGCACAATCGCTTCACAGCTCCAGGGTCCCAGGTTCGATTCCGGCTTGGGTCACTGTCTGTGCGGAGTCTGCACATCCTCCCCGTGTGTGCGTGGGTTTCCTCCGGGTGCTCCGGTTTCCTCCCACAGTCTAAAGATGTGTAAATTAGGTGGATTGGCCATGCTAAATTGCCCTTAGTGTCTAAAATTGCCCTTAGTGTTGGGTGGGGTTACTGGGTTATGGGGATAGGGTGGAGGTGTTAACCTTGGGTAGGGTGCTCTTTCCTGGAGCCGATGCAGACTCGATGGGCCGAATGGCCTCCTTCTGCACTGTCACCCAGTCAGATTGCAGTGACACAGGGTGAAGGAATTGGGACCGTCGCCAAGAAAATGAGCTCTCACCTGCATGAAGATCACCTGTTGCCATATAACAGTAGCGCATGGAGAGAGAAGAACCCCTCTCATTTCATAAAAATGACCCAAGATCAGATGAACCATGTCAAAGACGGCTTGCATGCAGCCGATGACCCACTGCACTATGGGCAGTCCGTGCAAATCCGTCAGCTTCCTCTGTTGGCTTGTTTCTGGCAAAAGGAAACGAGATTGAGCTGTCTGTCTCTGTACAGAGGACCTCAGGGGAACAACACGCTGCAAATTGCAAAATGGTGCACATCTCTGCAGTGGCAGGCTAGAGGGAGCCAGACGTACACAAGTTAAGAGCCACGGTCACATTGTCAATCACAGGCAATGTAGTCCATCCCTTCTCACAGGCTGGATTTGTGGCTGCTACAGCCGGCAACTAGAGCCACAGCCTCTTGAGTGAAGCCAAGATGTTGCAAGCATTGGAACTTGCTGAAGCTAAGGGAGGGGAATTGCTTCATAAAGAGCCTCAGTGAAGATGATTTCCTGGTGAAAGCCCCTGTGTCCCCCCCTCTACTTCTCCTCAATCACACTCAGTTCTAACAGGAAGGCTGACTTCGCTTTCCCTGTCCAGGAGTAACTTGTTTCTGCAGACGTTTCTAATTGAAGAGAAAATTAGTTCAGCAGGAGCCAGAACACATCCCTGTAGACTATTGAAACTTTAGGCAAGCATATCAGCACGGTAGGTCAAGTGGCTAGCACTGTGGCTTCATGGCGCCAGGGTCCCAGGTTCGATTCCCGGCTTGGGTCACTGTCTGTGCGGAGTCTGCACGTTCTCCCCGTGTCTGCGTGGGTTTCCTCCGGGTGCTCCGGTTTCCTCCCACAGTCCAAAGACGTGCAGGTTAGGTGGACTGACCATGACAAATTGCCCTTAGTGTCCAAAAAGGTTAGGAGGGGTTATTGGGTTACGGGGATAGGGTGGAAGTGAGGGCTTAAGTGGGTCGGTGCAGACTCGATGGGCCGAATGGCCTCCTTCTGCACTGTATGTTCTATAGCAAAGCTGAAAATGCACACACAATGGCATTAACAACCTGGAGAAATAATCCAATGGCTAATTTGTCGGTGGCACAGTGGTTAGCACTGCTGCTTCACAGCGATAATGACCCGGGTTCAATTCCGGCCTTGGGTCACTGCCTCTGTGGAGTTTGCACATTCTCCCCGTGTCTGTGCACGGGGGCACGAGTTAACGGAAATAAAACGGAGTCCCGTTTTTGTTTAGAACATTGAACATACAGTGCAGAAGGAGGCCATTCGGCCTATCGAGTTGGTGCGACCCACTTAAGCCTTCACTTCCACCCTATCCCCGTAACCCAATAACGCCTCCTAACCTTTTTGGTCACAAAGGGCAATTTATCACGGCCAATCCACCTAACCTGCACATCTTTGGACTGTGGGAGGAAACCGGAGCACCCGGAGGAAACCCACGCAGACACGGGGAGAACGTGCAGACTCTGCACAGACAGTGATCCAGCGGGGAATCGAACCTGGGACCCTGGCTCTGTGAAGCCACAGTGCTAATCGCTTGTGCTGTCGTGCTGCCCTATGGGTTTAGCCGGTGAGCACCGAGACGGCCCCGTTATTAACCAGGACTCGGTGAGGAATGCCCCATCGGTGTCCCGCTGAGACTCATTCCCTGCACTAACGATGCTGGATCCGCCTCAGGCCCGACATCTGCTGTCTCCTGTCAGCATGATGTGTCTGACACATGAACAATTCCTGTCAGACGATGCTCATTCCAGCAACTGCACAGTCGTCACACTGTTTCTATTCTAGGCAATGATTATACATGGCTTGGCGTATCTATCTTAATTGGACCCTTCTGTCTCAGCAGTACCTCATCATTTGGCATCTCAGCAGATTGTCTTGCTCGCCTTCACCACACCCTTTTTCTCAGGGTCACGACCTTCAACCTCCTGACCAAGATTAATGTCTCCCACTTCTGTGGCGTTTGCACTTTCTCCCCCGCATCTGCGTGGGTTTCCTCCGGGTGCTCCGGTTTCCTCCCACAGTCCAAAGATGTGCAGGTGAGGTGGGGTTACGTAGATAGGGAGGGGGAGTGGGCCGAGGTGGTGTGCTCTGTCAGAGGGTTGGTGCAGACTCAATGGGCCGAATAGCCATTTCTGCGACATGGGGATTCTGTGACTCTATTCTATGCTCTCACTGAGGTCCACACCTGACAATCTCCCACACTGGTCAAGACCCCTCTTCCTACTCAGTGTTACAGATGGGCATCTACCTCAGGCACCCTCTTTAGCCTTCCCGATGGGAGAAATCATGAGGCCCATGGATCACCTGAACGTCCTGTGTGCAAACCTTCCTGGGGTGGGGGCGGGAGGGGGTGGATGAGGAATGGCCTGTGAGGACACCGCTGTAACAACACATGCCGGAGGTGGGCAGACTGCTGAGCTCTGAAACCTTCGGCCCATCTCCCAGATGCAGTCCACCTGCTAGCCCTCTCCGTGAGTGCCTTGGAATTCACACAATGGTGAGCTCACTATGGGAAGGGTTAACTCGTGAGTGCCAATCGGTGGCACCAGCTTACATCACAACTGAGTAAGTGGGCATAATTGGCTCAATTATCAAAGGTAAGGAATGTGAATAGGCATCATGGCTGGCAGAGGGGAAGGAGGCAAAGGACTGGGGAAAGACAGAGAAAGGCACCGCTGTGATGTCCTTTGTGTTGCTTATTCAGGATGGTTGGCGCAGTGTCTACAAAGACCACAGAATAGCTTTTACTTAAACAAAGCTATTATTTTATTTACATACTCAACTGGATTCAACACTTAATCCTTTTAGAATACAGAATTGATCAACAACATCTAACTACACTCAACTATTGCTAATCTCACTACTGGTATAAACTATAATCTAACCTTCTCACACTAACGGCTCTGGTGATCTTCACTACCTATCTCCTGCATACAATCCTCCCCTAAAGTCTAGCATCACTGTCTTATATAGTTGTACCTACAGCTCCCCTTAGTGGCTATTCTTGATGCTACATTAACCCTTGTCATGCTGATAGTTATGATAATACCACAAACGCCAAGGGCGCGATTATCCGCTCCCGGGACAAATCGGGAGGGCCGTCGTGAACTCGGCCGAGTTTCACGACGGCCTCGGAGGCCGCTCCTCGCCCCCTATTCTCCCCTCCCGGCGGGGCTGGGAGCGGAGCTCCGTAACTCTCGGCCGCTGGGCGGTGTGCCGAGAGTGATGCGACGGTGGTGCCTATGTGACATCAGCCGCGCATGCGCAGATTGGCCAGCTCCAACCCCGCATGTGCGGCTGACGTCACGACGGCTGACGGCTCGAACCCGCGCATGCGCGGTGGCCGTCTTTCCCCTCAGCCGCCCCGCAAGACGTGGCGGCTTGACCTTGCGGGGTGGCGGAGGGGGAATAGTGCGTCCGATTGAGACGCCGGCCCGACGATCGGTGGGCACCGATCGCGGGCCTGTCCCCTCCCGAGCACAGTCGTGGTGCTCATTCCCCACCAGGCCCCCTACAAGCCCCAAACGGGCATCTCACGGCGATTTCACGACCGCAGCGAACCGCCGCCGCCGTCGTGAACCGGTCAGGAATGTCAGGCCGCTCGGCCCATCCAGGTCGGAGAATCGCCTGTCGCCGTGAAAAACGATTCTTCCGAGCGGGGGTTGGGAGAATCACGGGGGGCGCCTGGGGGTCGTGAAATTAGTCGGGGGGCCCTCCCGCGATTCTCCAACGCAGCGTGGGGAGCGGAGAATCGCGCCCCAAGTATTTTAAGATGGCATCCAGGGCATCACTAACCCTGCCCTCCCCCTGACGTCTGGCTCACCATGGCGAGTCAAGCAGATTTTGGACATGACCCACGAGGAGACATGTGGGGTGCTGAAGGATTTCCTGGCGGATGCGATAAGGGACGCAGTGACCGACACTGAGCACGCCAATCATAAGACAGTCACCACCATGGACGTGATGTATGCTGTAGAAACTGCAGGGCCACACCCACCATAAACTCATGGCTGAGCAAATCGGCCCAATTCTAACAAAACCCCCTTGGAGCCGAGTGGTGTGGTCAGCGAAATGGCAATCCACTGGCCAAGAGCAATGACCAGGTGTTCCAGGCCGGAAGCCCACCACAATAGAAGGTCAAATTTGAATTCAAAACAATTGTTCTGTGGCAGGAATGGATGAACTGAAAGATTTTTGAGTTTGCTTCGGCATCACATATACCAAAATTGGTAACAATACAGAGAAGATCAGAATGGCCCCCGGAACAGGGGCTGTTTAGCACACTGGGCTAAATCGCTGGCTTTGAAAGCAGACCAAACAGGCCAGCAGCACAGTTCGATTCCTGCAACAGCCTCCCCGAACAGGCGCCGGAATGTGGCGACTAGGGGTTTTTCACAGTAACTTCATTGAAGCCTACTCGTGACAATAAGCAATTTTCATTTTTTTCATTTTTTTCACAGGAATGACTGACATCGGAACAGACATAGAATATAAAAGCAGGAGGAGGCCATTCGGCCCATCGAGCCTGCTCTGCCATTCATCATGATCATGGTTCATCAGGTTTAGTATCCTGATCCCACCTTCTTCCCCATATCCTTTGATCCCTTTAGCCCCAAGAGCTGTATCTAATTCCTTCTTGAAATTACAGAACGTTTTGGCCTCAACTACTTTCTGTGGGAGTGAATTCCACAGATTCACCACTCTCTCTGGGTGAAGAAATTTCTCCTCATCGCAGTCCTAAAAGGTTTACCCCTTATCCTCAAACTATAGCCCCTAGTTCTGGACTCCCCCACCATCGGGAACATTCTTTCTGGGGCAGCACGGTAGGGGCAGCAGGGTAGCATGGTGGTTAGCATAAATGCTTCACAGCTCCAGGGTCCCAGGTTCGATTCCCGGCTGGGTCACTGTCTGTGCGGAGTCTGCACGTCCTCCCCGTGTGTGCGTGGGTTTCCTCCGGGTGCTCCGGTTTCCTCCCACAGTCCAAAGATGTGCGGGTTAGGTGGATTGGCCATGCTAAATTGCCCGTAGTGTCCTAAAAAGTAAGGTTAAGGGGGGGGGGGGGTTGTTGGGTTACGGGAACAGGGTGGATACGTGGGTTTGAGTAGGGTGATCATTGCTCGGCACAACATTGAGGGCCGAAGGGCTTGTTCTGTGCTGTACTGTTCTATGTTCTATGAATCTACCCTGTCTAATCCTGTTAGAATTTTATAAGTTTCTATGAGATCCCCTCTCACTCTTCTGAACTCCAATCAATATAATCCTAACCGATTTAGTCTCTCCTCATGTGACAGTCCCGCCATCCCAGGAATCAGCCTGGTAAACCTTCGCTGCTCTCCCTCCATAGCAAGAACATCCGTCCTCAGATAAGGACACCCAAACTGCCCACAATTGCAAATTCGTGAAGCATTCCATATTTTTGCTCTTCATGTTCACGGACACTGATGATCTGTGGTGGATGGGCGAGTGCCAGGCTGTGTACTCTGCCGCGTCCTCTGCCAGGATTACTGGTCCAAGTGTTCCGAGCTCCGGGTGGGTCTGCGGCAGACAGACGCTCTCCCGGAGGAGCAGCACCAGCCTCCTCTACTGGCGTTCCATCTTTGCCTGGCTGAAGAATCCTGATAGATAATGGCGACCCGGGCAGCACGGTGGCGCAGTGGGTTAGCCCTGCGGCCTCACGGCGCCGAGGTCCCAGGTTCAATCCCGGCTCTGGGTCACTGTCCGTGTGGAGTTTGCACATTCTCCCCGTGTTTGAGTGGATTTCGCCCCCACAACCCAAAGATGTGCAGGGTAGGTGGATTGGCCATGCTAAATTGCCCCTTAATTGGAAAAAATGGATTGGGTACTCGAAATTTATAAAATAAGAAGATAATGGCGACCTGCGAACTACCCCTCAGAGATGATGTCGGCAAGTTGTAAACGTTAACTGGAGAGGATTGAATATACAATGGGGTTACAGCGGATTGCTCATTAATGCTTTGTTAATGTGTTGAAATGAGGTTCCTGATCTTCTTGGGTGAGGCTTTATTTTGGCACTAGCGGTGGGGGTGGGGGGGGGGGGGTGTGCGTGGTACAGACACAGGGAATATATGTAAGCGAGATCTCACCTGCACAATATCATGGCCAGAATGTTTCCCTCTTGTTATGGGCCAGGGAGAACCCCAAAGTGTATCAAGGAGTTCACCTGACCCACAATGTTTAATAGATGTTGGTTGTGGGGAGCACACGGCCCACTCTACAGGTGTGGTACAGCAGAGAACTAAGAGTATTTTTAATCAAAAAAACAATGTTTATTTATGAAACCAGTTAACACTTTATAACCCCACAGGAAACACCTTAACAACTATCAACACCAAACTTCCCCACAGATACAATATTCTATAAGTAACCCTTAACCTTCCCTTGCAACATCCATAAGACAAATACCATCTTCAGCACAGACATCAGGAGCGAGATTCTCCAATCCCGCAGCAGAGTGTCCACGCCGTCGTAAACGCTGGGAGTACTAATTCTGGCCCCTATAGGGGGCCAGCACGGCGCTGAAGCGGTTCACGCCGCTCCAGCTGCCAATCGCGGTGCAAACTGTGCGCCGTGGGTTCCGCGCATGCGCAGT
The DNA here is from genome assembly GCF_902713615.1 of Scyliorhinus canicula. Classification (NCBI taxonomy): domain Eukaryota; kingdom Metazoa; phylum Chordata; class Chondrichthyes; order Carcharhiniformes; family Scyliorhinidae; genus Scyliorhinus; species Scyliorhinus canicula. The sequence continues at coordinate 285,155,464 of NC_052147.1, forward strand.
GGCACCGGCGCCAACCCGCGCATGCGCGGTGGCCTCCCTCAGCGCGCTAGCCCCGATGCTACATGGCGCGGGAGTTCAGGGGCCGGCGCGGAAGAAAAGAGGCCGGGGAAGCGAGAGGCCGGCCCGCCGATTGGTGGGCCCTGAGCGCGGGCCAGGCCCCATTGGAGCCCCCCCCCCCCCGGGGTCAGAGCCCCCCTCCACCAATTACGTGCCGGCGTAGGGGCGGCGTGGCACGGCCATGGGGATACTCCGGCCTGGCCCCGGGCTGGGAGAATCCTGCCCTAGGTTTAAATTCTCCACTGAGAGCAGTTATCACTTTGAAATGACCCAAATGAACACTCTTTAGCTTGTAGAGATATCCATACACATATGCTGGCTTTCAAGGCAGCTCTTCCCTCTGAAAAACAAAACTAAACACACCCTGTAGCTGCCAGCTCAAAAGCAAAAGTGAATGACAGACAGCCCAGCTCCACCCACTCTCTGACATCACTGCAGCTATTTGATAAACACCCATTTCTTAAAGGTACTCTCCCATGACACTATGTGACTGAAAGTTATTGTAATTGCTTGCTCAATATTCGACGCATTAATTTTCTCTTTGGGAAGGTAGTGATGCTGCGGTATTGTCGCTGGCCTGGGAATCAAGGTTCGAATCCTACCACGGCAGGTAGTGAAACTAGAATTCAATAAAAATCTGGAATTAAGAGTCTAATGATGACCATGAAACCATTGCCGATTGTTGCAAAAACCCATCTGGTTCACGAATGTCCTTTAGGGAAGGGGAAATCTGCCGTCCTTACCCGGTCTGGCCTACATGTGACTCCAGATCCACAGCAATGTGGTTGACTCTTAAATGCCCCCAGGGATGGGCAATAAATGCTGGCCTACCCAGCGGCGCCCACATCCCAAGAACAAATAAATGTTTAGCACAAATCTGCACCTTAGCTTAATTATCATGAACTGATTTAATTATTGTCTCTTTCAGGTGTTTGACTTGGAAAATATCTCTGATATTTTTGACAATTATGACAATTATTCTGACTACGAGGTAACCCTGGAGATGGCCCCTTGTATAAAAGGAGGTAGTATTCATTCAATCAACGTGGTGAGTGCAGTTGTCTATAGCCTGGCGTGTTTCCTCGCTGTGACTGGGAACATGGTTGTAATGGTCGTCATATTTTACAATCGACACAAGTTATCATCCACAGACATCTACCTGCTTCATCTGGCAGTAGCAGATCTCCTATTCGCCGTGACCTTGCCCTTTTGGGCAGTGGATGCCATATCTGGCTGGGTGTTTGGCAATGCCATGTGCAAGGTCATCAGCCTGTTGCAGGAAGTTAACTTTTACAGTGGGATTCTGTTACTGGCTTGTATCAGTGTCAATCGCTATCTATCCATCGTCTACTCCATAAAGAACCACCAGCAGAAGAGACCATTTCTAATCCAGCTGGTCTGTGTTGCTGTCTGGGTCTTGGCCATTCTTCTGTCTTTGCCTATTCTGTACAAGGGTGAATATATTCTACCTGATATCGACAGAACCATGTGTTATGAAATACTCAGCGGTGAATCAGCTGAAACATGGAGAATAACCACCAGGTTTCTGAGGCACATTATTGGGTTCCTCGTTCCACTGACTGTGATGATCTTCTGCTACAGTGCGACGATTTGGAGACTGTGTGAAACGAGGGGGTTCCAGAAACAGAAAGCCATGAAAGTCATCATCGCGGTGGTGCTGGCCTTCCTCTTCTGTTGGCTCCCGCACAATATCACCGTGTTCATCGACACGCTGATGAGGGCCAAACTCATTGTTGACAGTTGTGACAGGCGCAATCATATCGACGGGGCTCTGTCTGCAACCCAAACCTTGGGATTCCTGCACAGCTGCATCAACCCAATCCTGTACGCATTCATCGGGGTGAAATTCAGGAACAACCTGGTCAGATTCTTGGCGAGTGTGGGATTGATTAAGCAAAGTGCCACACCACAGTACATGAGATCAGTATCCTCTTCATCTGTATCTGGACTCACTGAGACTACAATATAGGCTCTCTGCAAATGGACAAAATGGGCAGGCCAATGAGAAAGTTGACAGCTGAAAAATATGAAAAGAGAAATGGAATGAAGCTCCGAGAAATGTAATCAATGAACATTGTTTTGCATGTTCCAGTGCATGTTGCAGTTCTGAACACAGTAAATAAACCTTTTTCTGGGTGATTCTTATTCTTGAGCTGTAGATACTCACGAGGCGGATGAAACACGTGCTTATGTCAGTTTCTTTAGCTTAATTTTCCTGGAATAGGTCGCTTGCTTGAAGCAGTGGCCCAAGGGGCAGCATTCTGCATCAAGCATGGCCGAGCAGGGCAGCACTCTGCATCAAGCATGGCCGAGCAGGGCAGCACTCTGCATCAAGCATGGCCGAGCAGGGCAGCACTCTGCATCAAGCATGGCCGAGCAGGGCAGCACTCTGCATCAAGCATGGCCGAGCCGGGCAGCACTCTGCATCAAGCATGGCCGAGCAGGGCAGCACTCTGCATCAAGCATGGCCGAGCAGGGCAGCACTCTGCATCAAGCATGGCCGAGCCGGGCAGCACTCTGCATCAAGCATGGCCGAGCAGGGCAGCACTCTGCATCAAGCATGGCCGAGCAGGGCAGCACTCTGCATCAAGCATGGCCGAGCAGGGGACTTCCACTCTCTCCATCAACCATGGGTGCATTGGAAGGATTCATAGGTCAACAATCAATCTGTTTGGCCATGTTAGAAATGCACCTTCTGGGACCATTAAGTCCTGGAAAGGGAGTTGAACCCCAACATCGTGGCTCAGAGATTGCTTCACGAGATCTCGTCCCCAGATGCTTTATCGTGCTGTTACTCAAAGCATGACGGTCAGAAATAAAGTTTGAGCTTTTGCAGTGTGTCTCATAGATTTATAGAATTTACAGCGCAGAAGGAGGCCATTCGGCCCATCGAGTCTGCACCGGCTTTCGGAAAGAGCACCCGGCCCAACCCCACACGTCCACCCTATCCCCATAACCCAGTAACTCCACCCCACACTAAGGGCGTCTGTGTGTTTGGCTCATATAAAACCTTTACTGAATCCAGTCCTGAATTCAGCTGGTGATATCACCGTCCAGCGACTCTACCCACCTGAGAGTCTGCGTCTGTTATTGTGGGATAAGGACAGGTGTATACTTTGCTGCGATATGTTCTAGTCAAACCTGTGGTGACACTTACTGTACATCCAAACATATTCAGAGTGCTCATTGGGCACTGGGAATTTGGGACTGTACCATAGGAGTCGAATACAAAACCCAGCAATTTCACATACATATGTACGACACGCATCTTGGATGAGCAAATACCGATTTTGAACAAATTCCAGTAGCTATTCAGAATCTATTCAGGAAACTAATAGATTAAGTAAATGGAAAAACTTGACATTCAATGGCATTACCCTCTCTGAATCCTCCACTATCAACAACCTAGGGGGGGGGTCACCATTGACTAGAAACTGATCTGGACACAGCCACATTAATACTGTGGCCTGGGTGACTGCAGTTCCAACAACAGTCAAAAAGCTCGACAGCGTCCAGGCCAAAGCTATACATTTAATTGCTCCCCCTTCCACAAATATGGGGCAGCATGGTAACACAGTGGTTAGCACTGTTGCTCCACAGTGCCAGGGACCCGGGTTCGATCCCCGGCTTGGGTCACTGTCTGTGCGGAGTCAGCACGTTCTCCCCGTGTCTGCGTGGGTTTCCTCCGGGTGCTCCGGTTTCCTCCCACAAGTCCCGAAAGACGTGCTGTTAGGTGAATTGGACATTCTGAATTCTCCCTCTGTGTACCCGAACAGGCGCCGGAATGTGGTGACTAGGGGCTTTTCACAGTAACTTCATTGCAGTGTTAATGTAAGCCTACTTGTGACACTAATAAAGATTATAATACTATCATTATTATACATTCACTGCCTCCACCACTGAGCACTGTATCATCTACAAGACTCACTGCAGGAACTAACCAAGGGTCCTTAGGCAGCACCATCCAAACACACAACCTAATAATAATCATCTTTATTATTCACGATTGGCGGCAGTGACTATTGGGGTTCCGCAGGGATCTGTGCTGGGACCCCAACTGTTCACATTATATATTAATGATTTGGACGAGGGAACTAAATGTAATATCTCCAAATTTGCAGATGATGCAAAGTTGGGTGGGAGGGTGAGCTGTGAGGAGGATGCAGAGATGTTTCAGCAGGATTTGGACAGGCTGAGTGAGTGGGTACACGCATGGCAGACACAGTATAATCTGGATCAATGTGAGGTTATCCACTTTGGTAGCAAAAATAGGCAGGCAGATTATTATTTGAATGGGTGTAAATTGAGAGAGGTGGATACTCAGCAAGACCTTGGTGTCCTCATGCATCAGTCGCTGAAAGTAAGCGCGCAGGTACAGCCGGCAGTAAAGAAGGCAAATGGTATGTTGGCCTTCATAGCGAGAGGATTTGAGTATTGGAATAGAGATGTTTTACTGCAATTGTATAGGGCCTGGGTGAGGCCCCACCTGGAATATTGTGGGCAGTTTTGGTGTCCTTATCTGAGGAAGGATGTTGTTGCTATGGAGGGAGTGCAGCGAAGGTTTACCAGGCTGATTCCTGGGATGGTGGGACTGTCATATGATCTGATAGGAGAGACTGAGTTAGTTAGGATTATATTGATTGGAGTTTAGAAGAGTGAGAGGGGATCTCATAGAAACTCACAAAATTCTAACAGGATTAGACAGGGTAGATTCAGAAAGAATGTTCCCGATGGTGGGGAGTCTAGAACTAGGGGTCATAAGGTGAGGGGACTGAGGTGAGGAGAAATTTCTTCACCCAGAGAGTGGTGAATCTGTGGAATCCACCACCACAGAAAGTAGTGGAGGCCAAAACATTGTGTAATTTTTTTTTTTAATAAACAATTTTATTGAGGTAGTTTTTGGCTTTGTAAACAGTTACAGACATCAACAGAAAGAAAGCAAAAAAGGTAAAAATGTGCAAACATCCATGTACATTCAATACTTCAATCGTAACATACTGCACAAGCCCGCTCCTCTCCCACCGGTACTACCCGCCATTTTATCCCTCCTACTCTATTCTACTCCCCACCCCCCCTGCTGACGCTCACTCTCCCGCAAATAAGTCAATAAATGGTTGCCACCTCCGGGCGAACCCCTGTACAGATCCCCTCAAGGCGAACTTAATTTTTTCCATACCCAGGAAACTCGACATGTCCGCAAGCCACAACTCAGTCTTCGGGGGCTTTGAGTCCCTCCACGCCAATAGTATTCGTCGCCGGGCTATCAGGGAAGCAAAGGCCAAAACATCGGCCTATTTCTCCCCCTGGACTCCCGGGTCTTCCGAAACCCCAAAAATTGCCACCCCTGGACCCATCGCCACCCTTGTTTTTAGCACCCAGGACATGACGCCCGCAAATCCCTCCCAGTACCCCCTCAGCTTAGGGCATGCCCAAAACATGTGAATGTGGTTCGCTGGTCCTCCCGCGCACCTAGTGCATTTCTACTCTATCCCAAAGAATTTGCTCATCCGAGCCACCGTCATGTGGTCCCGGTGAACAACCTTAAATTGAATCAGCCCGAGCCTAGCACATGTCGCAGTCGAATTTACCCTACTCAGGGCCTCTGCCCACAGCCCATCCTCCATTTCCCCGCCTAGCTCCTCCTCCCATTTAAGTTTCAGTTCCTCCGTCTGGGCCCCTTCCTCCCTCATGAGCACCTTATAAATACCCGAGACTCTACCCTACCCTCCCCTTCTTCCCCCCTAGAGACTATTCTGTCTAGGATCCCCATTGGCGGGAGGCGTGGGAAAGATGGGACCTGTCTACGAACAAAGTCCCGCAACTGTAGGTACCTAAAATCATTTCCCCTTACCAGCCCAAATTTCTCCTCCAAGCTCCTCAAACTCGCAAAGCTCCCTTCCAGGAACATATCGCCCACCCTTCCCACCCCCGCCTGCCGCCATACTCAAAACCCCCCATCCATACTCCCGGGGGCAAACCGATGGTTGTCGCAGATTGGCGCCCAGACAGACGCCCCCATCTCCCCTACATGCCTCCGCCACTGGCCCCATATCCACAGGGTCGCCACCACTACCGGGCTGGTGGAGTACTTGGCCGGCGGCAGCGGTAGAGGAGCCGTGACCAGGGCTGCCAAGCTGGAGCCCCTGCACGAAGCCGCCTCCACCCGCTCCCAGATAGACCCCGTACCCACCATCCACTTCCTTATCATAGCGATGTTGGCCGCCCAGTAATAATTAATCAGACTCGGCAAAGCCAGCCCTCCCTCGCTGCGGTTCCTCTCCAGCATCGCCTTCTTCACCCGCGGGGATTTTCCCACCCAGACAAAGCTCATGATCAGCCCGTTAACTCTTTTGAAGAAGGACTGTGGTGCAAAGATCGGGAGGCACTGAAAAATAAACAGAAATCGAGGGAGGATTGTCATCTTTACAGTCTCTTCGGATCCCGGCCCTGGGTCACTGTGAGGAGTTTGCACATTCTCCCCGTGTCTGCGTGGGTTTCACCCCCACAACCCAAAGATGTGCAGGTTAGGTGGATTGGCCACGTTAAATTGCCCCTTAATTGGAAAAAATGAATTGGATATTCTAAATTTATTAAAAAAAAAAAAAAAATCTTTACAGTCTGCACCCTCCCTGCCAGCGACAGCGGGAGTGTATCCCATCTCCGAAACTCTTCCTTCATTTGCTCCACCACCCTGGCCAAATTTAACTTGTGCAGCCTGCCCCAGTCTCGTGCCACCTGGATTCCCAAATACCGGAAATTTTCCTCAACCAGCCTAAACGGTAGCCCTCTCAATCTGTTCTCCTGGCCCCTTGCCTGGACCACAAACATTTCACTCTTGGCCGTATTTAATTTGTATCCTGAGAACTGGCCGAACTTCCTCAACATTCCCAGTATACTTCCCATCCCGGCCACTGGGTCCGACACGTACAGGAGCAGGTCATCTGCGTAAAGAGAAACCCTGTGTTCAACCCCGCCCCTCACCATCCCCTTCCAACCCTCTGCGGCTCTCAGCGCAATCGCCAGCGGCTCTATGGCCAGCGCAAACAGCAGCGGGGAGAGCGGGGAGAGCGGGCAGCCCTGCCTGGTCCCTCGGTACAACCTAAAGTACTCCGACACTTCTCTGTTGGTCCTGACGCTGGCCCTCGGGGCCTGATATAATAATTTGATCCAATCCACCAATCCCTCCCCGAACCCAAACCGTCCGAGCACCTCCCATAGATAGTCCCACTCCACCCGGTCAAAGGCCTTCTCGGCGTCCATTGCCACCACTACCTCCACCTCCCTACCCGCCGGGGGCATCATTATCACATTAAGTAATCTCCTCAGGTTGGCCGCCAGCTGCCTACCTTTCACGAACCCAGTTTGGTCCTCCCCAATCACCTCCGGTACGCAGTCCTCCATTCTACCCGCCAGTACCTTTACCAGGAGCTTGGCGTCAACATTAATCAGGGAGATTGGCCTGTAGGACCCGCACACCTCCGGGTCTTTACCCCGCTTCAATATCAGAGATATGGTGGCTTGTGACATTGTCGGCGGCAGGGTCCCTTTGTCCCTCGCCAAGACCGGGCCCACCAGCTCAGAAAACTCCCTATAGAACTCTACTGGGTATCCATCCGGCCCCGGGGACTTCCCCGACTGCATGGCCTTTAGGCCCCCCAATACCTCCTCTACTCTAATCGGGGCCCCCAGCTCATCCACTCGCCCCCACCTACTGTTGGGAAGGTTAACCCGTCCAGAAACCTTTTCATCTCCTCCGGTTCTTCCGGCGGCTCCGAAGTATACAGCTTGTAATAGAAGTCCTGGAATATCTTATTCAATCCTGCCGGGTCCTCCACTCTGCACCCCTCCCCATCCATCACTCTACCTATTTCCCTGGCCGCCTCCCTCCTCCTGAGTTGCTGCGCTAACAGTCTGCTAGCCTTTTCCCCATGCTCGTACACCACTCCCCTCGCCTTCCTAAGCTGTTCCACGGCCCTACTTGTGGATAGTGCCCCCAGTTCCGCCTGTAGTCTCTGCCTCTCCCTGAGTAAAACCTCCCCCGGGGACTCCGCGTGTTCTTCATCTATCCGACACATTTCCCTGACCAATCTATCCATCTCTGCCCTGTCTACCTTGGCTCTGTGGGCCCCAATTGAAATCAGCTCCCCCCGCACTACTGCCTTTAGCGCCTCCCACAGGGTCGCCGCTGAGACCTCCCCCGTGTCATTCACCTGCAGGTAATTTTGCATACACCTCCGAAGCCTCTCACAGATCCCCTCCTCCGACAGCAGTCCCACGTCTAGCCTCCATTGCGGGCGTTGATAACTCGCTCCCCCTAACTGCAGGTCCACCCAATGCGGGGCATGGTCTGAGATAGTAATTGCCGAGTATTCCGTGTTCTTTACCTCCTCCCTACAGTCCCCGCTTAGTACGAAGAAATCTATCCTAGAATATACTTTTTGGACGTGCGAGTAAAACGAGTAGCCCCTTCCTGTTGGCTGTCCCTCTCTCCAGGGGTCCACTGCCCCCATTTGCTCCATAAACCCTTTCCGTTCCCTTGCCATTGCTCAGAGTCTACCCGTTCTGGGACACGACCGATCCAAAGTCGGGTCAAGGACCATGTTAAAGTCCCCCCCCCATTATTAGCCTGCGAGAGTCCAGGTCCGGGATCTTCCCCAGCACTCTTTTAATGAAGTCCACGTCATCCCAGTTCGGGGCATATATATTCACCAGCACCACTCTTCTCCCCTCCAGTCTGCCCCGTACCATCAGGTATCTGCCCCCCCTGTCTGCGGATATGCCCTCCGCCTCAAATTGCACCCGCTTGTTGATCATGATTGCCACCCCCCTGGACTTCGAGTCCAAGTCCGAGTGGAAGACCTGGCTAATCCAGCCCTTCCTTAGCCTGGTCTGGTCAGACACTTTCAGATGTGTCTCCTGCAACATAATTACGTCCGCCCTCAGAGCCCGCAAGTGCGCGAACACCCGCGCTCTCTTAACCGGCCCATTCAGTCCCTTGACGTTCCAGGTGATCAGCCTGGTCGGGGGGCACAACCCACCACCCCCACCCCGCCGATCAGCCATAGCCTTTCTCGGGCCGGCCCCCGGCCCGTGCGTCGCGCCATTCCTGGCTCGCCTCTTGGCTGCCTCCACCCTCGACCTCCTTTCCAGTGCCTATTTCAAGTCCCTCCCACGTCAGCAGAACAACCCCCCGCCAACCACATCCCCCGATACCCCCCCCCCTGCCATCCACTGGCTGTGATCTCCCCCCCCCCCACCTGACTCCCTTGACTAGCCAATCTGCTAGCCCGGTGACTCAACACTCCGGCGCCTTCCTGTCTCATTCCCATTGTTTCCCCGTCCTCCTCCCCACTCCCCGGCGCCCCATCCCCCTCTCCAGCCCACTGGAGCAAGCCGGCTCCAGTGTCCTCCGCGAGCTGCACCAAAAGTACAAATCAGCCCAAAAAGGAAAAAACAGAAAAAAGAGGAAAAAACAAAAACATGAGACCCCCCCCCCCCCCCCCCCCCCCCCCCAAACCAATGTCCATGAACAAAGGAAAGAGTCCCAGATGTTCCGCTTGGCACCTTTGGCCCAGCAAACCGTTGAACAGCAGTCGAGGCCCATTCGGTGTATCTTCCCACGGTAATCCTCGGGCCCTAATTCGCGTCCGTGGGACCTCTTTTCGGGACCAGCCCCTGATCCCTCGCAAAATCCATCGCTTCTTTGGGCTCTGAGAAGTAGTGGTGTTGACCCTGGTGCGTGACCCATAGGCGAGCCGGGAACAGCAGACCAAACGTCACGTGCTTCTTCAACAGCACCTCCTTGACATTCTTAAAGGCTGCTCGCCGCCGAGCCACCTCCTGGCTTAGGTCTTGGTAAATGCGGAGAACACTGTTGTTCCACGTGCTGCTCCTGGCGCTCTTTGCCCACCGCAGCACCCGCTCCTTGTCCACGAACCTGTTGAACCTAATCACCATCGGGTGGGGGGGTCCGCCCAGCCGCCCCTGCCTTGCCTGCACTCTGTGCGCCCCCTCCAGCTCCGGCGGTCGCGGAAAGGCTTCGGCCCCATCAGCTGCTTCAGCAGGTCTGCTACAAACGCTGCAGCATCAGCTCCCTCCGCCCCCTCCGGGAGGCCGACCATCCTCAGATTGTTCCTGCGGACTCTATTCTCCAGCTCCTCCACTCTGTCCAGCAGTCTTCTCTGCCGCTCTTTCAGCCCGTCAACTTCTAGCGCTGCAACCGTTTGCGCATCCGCCTGCTCCTCCACCGCCTCTCCCAGCTCCTCAACTTTAACATCCTGCGCATCCAGCCTCTGGTCCAGCTGATCCACCGCTTTCTGAAGTGGGTCCAAGTTGTCCCGCTTCAGCGACTCAAAACTGTTTTTCATCTCCTGGAGCATGAAAGGTCCGTGTGTCCGCCATCTTAAGTTCCAGGTCAGCTTCCTCTGCTCCTTGCCTCTGTCCCTTTCTCTCTCTCTTCCTCTGCTTCTTGGCCTCCCACGGTTCCATCGATTGCAGCCCGCTCTCCAGCACTTCTGCGGCCGCCTTTTTGACGCTCCGTGGTCCGGCTATCGCGGGGAATCAGCCCCAAAGCCCCGCCGGAGTGAGAGCCCGCCGAATGTGCGGCTCACTCAAACATCGCCGCCACCGGAAGTCCAACATTGTGTAATTTTAAGCAGAAATGAGATCTAGCTCTTGGGGAAATATAGGGGGAAGGCGGGATCAGGGATCAGGGTATTGGACTTGATGATCAGCCTCGAAGCAGGCTCGAAGGGCCGAATGGCCACCTCTTGCTTCTATTTTCTATGTATTAAAAGAAAAGGCGAGGAAGACAGACAATTAGGGCCACGCCCTGGCGGCTTCCACTGTGGCAAGTCAAAATGTATCATGGAAAGTTGCTGATACATCATGTCAGTCCCAGGAACACAGTAAGTATTTGTAGCCACAACAGTTGAAAGTTCTTGTGCAAATACAACAGAGGGAGGAGACAGATATGAAATGAAAATTGCTTATTGTCACGAGTAGGCTTCAATGAAGTTACTGAGAAAAGCCCCTAGTCGCCACATTCCGGCACCTGTTCGGGGAGGCTGGTACGGGAATTGAACCGTGCTGCTGGCCTGCCTTGGTCTGCTTTAAAAGCCAGCGATTTAGCCGAGTGAGCTAAACCAGCCCCTGGGTATTAGGGTATGAATATTAGGGCATGAAGGGGAAGATAGACCCTAGTGTTTCCAAGAGCCCATTAAAGGACATTGCATTCTCCTGGACACATTGAAACTAGGAGCAGGAGGAGGCCATTCAGCCCCTCGAGCCCTGCCCCACCATTCAATATGATCATGGCTGACCATGCAAATTCAGTATCCCACTCCCACTTTCTCTCCATACCCCTCGATCCCTTTAGCCGCAAGGGACAATCCAGCTCCCTCTTGAATATATCCAATGAATCGGCCCCAACAGCTTTCTGTGGTGGAGAATTCCACAAGTTCACAACTCTCTGAGAGAAGAAGTTCTTCCTCAGCTCCGTCCTGAATGGCTGACCCCTTCTTCTTAGACTGTGACCCCTAGTTCTGGACGTTTCCAACATCGGGAACATTCTTCCCATATCCAGCCTGTTCAGTCCCATCAGGATTTTAATGTTTCTATGGGATCCCCTCTCATTCTCCTAAACTCCAGTCAGTACAAGCCCAGCCGATCCAGTCTTTCTCCATCTGTCAGTCCTGCCATCCCGGGAATTAGTCTGGGAACCTTCGCTGGACACCCTCAATAGCAGGAATGTCCTTCCTCAAACTAGGAGACCAAAACTGCCACAATACTCAAGCTGTGGCCTCACCCAGGCCCTGTATAACTGCAGCAAGATATCCCTGCTCCTATACTCAAATCCTCTTGCTGTGAAGGTCAGCATGCCATTAGCTTCCCTCACCGCCTGCTGTACCTGCATGCCAACCCTCACTGCCTGCTGTACCTGCATGCCAACCCTCACCGCCTGCTGTACCTGCATGCCAACCCTCACCGCCTGCTGTACCTGCATGCCAACCCTCACCGCCTGCTGTACCTGCATGCCAACCCTCACTGCCTGCTGTACCTGCATCCCAACCCTCACCGCCTGCTGTACCTGCATCCCAACCCTCACCGCCTGCTGTACATGACAACCCTCACCGCCTGCTGTACCTGCATCCCAACCCTCACCGCCTGCTGTACCTGCATCCCACCCCTCACCACCTGCTGTACCTGCATGCCAACCCTCACCGCCTGCTGTACCTGCATGCCAACCCTCACCGCCTGCTGTACCTGCATGCCAACCCTCACCGCCTGCTGTACCTGCATCCCAACCCTCACCGCCTGCTGTACCTGCATGCCAACCTTCACCGCCTGCTGTACCTGCATCCCAACCCTCACCGCCTGCTGTACCTGCATGCCAACCTTCAGCGATTGTTCCACCGTGACACCCAGGTCTGGTTACACTTCCCCTTTTCCTGAACTGCCCATTCAGATAATAATCTGACTTCCTGTTTTTGCCACCAAAGTGGATAACCTCACATTTACCCACATTATATTACATTTGCCAAGTATTTGCCCACTCAGCCAGCCTGTCCAAGTCACCCTGCAGCCTCTCTGCATCCTCCTCACAGTGTACACTGCCACCCAACTTAGTGTCGTCTGGAGATATTGCAATTCCTTCGTCCAAATCATTCATGTATATTGTGAAGAGCTGGGGTCCCAGCACTGAACCCCGCGGTACCCCACTAGTCACTGCCTGCCACTCTGAAAAATGAAAATGAAAATGAAAATCGCTTATTGTCACAAGTAGGCTTCAAATTAACTTACTGTGAAAAGCCCCTAGTCGCCACATTCCGGTGCCTGTTCGGGGAGGCTGCTACGGGAATTGAACCGTGCTGCTGGCCTGCCTTAGTCTGCTTTCAAAGCCAGCAATTTAGCCCTGTGCTAAACAGCCCCTTTAGGACCCGTTTATTCTCACTCTCTGAGCAAAGAACAAAGAACAAAGAAAAGTACAGCACAGGAACAGGCCCTTCGGCCCTCTAAGCCCGTGCTGACCATGCTGCCCGTCTAAACTAAAATCTTCTACACTTCCTGAGTCCATATCCCTCTATTCCCATCCTATTCATGTATTTGTCAAGATACCTCTTAAATGTCACTATCGTCCCTGCTTCCACCACCTCCTCCGGCAGCGAGTTCCAGGCGCCTACTACCCTCTGTGTAAAAAACTTGCCTCATACCTTAAACCTATGCCCCCAAGTAATTGACCCCTCTACCCTGGGGAGAAGCCTCTGACTATCCACTCTGTCTATGCCCCTCATAATTTTGTAGACCTCTTTCAGGTCGCCCCTCAACCTCCGTCGTTCCAGTGAGAATAAACCGAGTTTATTCAACCGCTCCTCATAGCTAATGCCCTCCATACCAGGCAACATCCTGGTAAATCTCTTCTGCACCCTCTCTAAAGCCTCCACATCCTTCTGGTAGTGTGGCGACCAGAATTGAACACAAAACTCCAAATGTGGCCTAACTAAGGTTCTATACGGCTGCAACGTGACTTGCCAATTCTTATACTCAACGCCCCAGCCAATGAAGGCAAGCCGTATGCCTTCTTGACTACCTTCTCCACCTGTGTTGCCCCTTTCAGTGACCTGTGGACCTGTACACCTAGATCTCTCTGACTCTCAATACTCTTGAGGGTTCTACCATTCACTATATATTCTCTAGCTGCATTAGACCTTCCAAAATGCATTACCTCACATTTGTCCGGATTAAACTCCATCTGCCATCTCTCCGCCCACGTCTCCAAATGATCTAAATCCTGCTGTATCCTCTGACAATCCTCATCGCTATTCGCAATTCCACCAACCTTTGTGTCGTCTGCAAACTTACTAATCAGACCAGTTACATTTTCCTTCAAATCATTTATATATACTACGAACAGCAAAGGTCCCAGCACTGATGCCTGTGGAACACCACTAGTCACAGCCCTCCAATCAGAAAAGCACCCTTCCATTGCTACTTTCTGCCTTCTATGACCTAGCCAGTTCTGTATCCATCTTGCCAGCTCACCTCTGATCCCGTGTGACTTCACCTTTTGTGCCAGTTTGTCATGAGGGACCTTGTCAAAGGCCTTACTGAAGTCCATATAGACAACACCCACTGTCCTACCTGCATCAATCATCTTTGTGACCTCTTCGAAAAACTCTATCAAGTTAGTGAGACACAACCTCCCCTTCACAAAACCGTGCTGCCTCTCACTAATACGTCCACTTGCTTCCAAATGGGAGTAGATCCTGTCTCGAAGAATTCTCTCCAGCAATTTCCCTACCACTGACGTAAGGCTCACCAGCCTGTAGTTCCCTGGATTATCCTTGCTACCCTTCTTAAACAAAGGAACAACATTGGCCATTCTCCAGTCCTCCGGGACATCACCTGAAGACAGTGAGGATCCAAAGATTTCTGTCAAGGCCTCAGCAATTTCCTCTCTAGCCTCCTTCAGTATTCTGGGGTAGATCCCATCAGGCCCTGGGGACTTATCTACCGTAATATTTTTCAAGAAGCCCAACACCTCGTCTTTTTGGATCTCAATGTGACCCTGAAATTTGCCGTATTTATCCTTCTTCCGCACAGGAACATGCCGGTCCTGAATTCCTTTCAACTGACATTTGAAATCCCTCCCACATGTAAGATGTTGATTTACCCTCAAACATCAGCCCCCAATCTAGGTTCTTCAATTCCCGCCTAATATTGTTATAATTAGCCTTCCCCCAATTTAGCACATGCACCCTGGGACCCTTCTTATCCTTGTCCACCAGCACTTTAAAACTTACTGAATTGTGGTCACTGTTCCCGAAATGCTCCCCGACTGAAAATTCTACCACCTGGCCGGGCTCATTCCCCTCTGCTTCCTGTCTGCCAACCAGTTCTCTATCCACGTCAATACATCACCCCCAATACCATGAGCTTTAATTTTGCTCACTAATCTCTCTTGTCAAAAGCCTTTTGAAAGTCCAGATACACAACATCCACTGGTTCACCCTTGTCCACTCAACTGGTCACATCCTCAAAGAATTGGTCAAGCGCTCACAGACGTTGTCAGTGGGAGAATTGAACATTATCCACAAATGCCAGTGTTACTAGTCACTGGAGAGTGAGTGTGTTACACTGATAGTAATGATGGGTGTGACCCCAAATAACTCAAATAAGCTAAAAGCACCATTTCCAGGCCAGTAGAGTTCAAAGAGATTGAGAAAGAGCCCGTTGAATTTAAAAAAGAAGTGATCCAGAAATCTGGTTGGCGGACACTGGGCAGAATTTTCCCTTGTTTATACAGAGCGGCAGGCAGCAGGCAGCAGAGTGGAAGTGGAGTGGCAGGCAGCAGAGTGGCAGTGGAGTGGCAGGCAGCAGAGTGGCAGTGGAGTGGCAGGCAGCAGAGTGGCAGGAAAAGCAGCATTGAAGGTAAAGGTTTTTAAAAATGGGATGTGGGCGTCGCTGGTTAGGTCAGCATTTATTGCCCCTCCCTAATTACCCTTCGAGAAGGTGGTGGTCAGCTGCCTTCTTGAACCTCTGCAGTCCCTGAGATGTAGGTACACCCACAGTGCTGTTAGGGACGGAGTTCCAGGGTGTTGCCCCAGTGACAGTGAAGGAACGGCGATATATTTCCAAGTCAGGTTGGTGAGTGACTTGGAGGGGAACCTCCAGGTGGTGGGGTTCCCAGGTATCTGCTGCCCGCATTTGATGGTAGCGGCCGTGGGTTTGGAAGGTGCTGCCTAAGGAGCCTTGGTGAGTTACTGCAGTGCATCGTGTAGATGGGACACACGGCTGCCACAGTTCATCGGTGGTGGAGAGTTTGAATGTGGAAGGGGGAGCAATCAAGCGGGGCTGGAGGGTGCGTGGGGACAACACTATTGCCTGTGCTGTTGTGTGGGGGGGGGGGGGGATCCTTGTGAGGAGGGTCATGATGATCTGGGGGGGGGGGGGGTGGGGCTCGGGGACGTTTACTTTTTGCAGCGATTGGGGCACCTTTAGAAGATGGCACCCTGATGTCCGTGGAGCTGCCCTTGCCGGCTCGATCAGAGCCCCCCCCCCGCCCCACCATCAACCTCACAGACTGAGGGTATAAACACCGTCCACTCATTCTCTTTTTCAGAATCCCCGGAAATGTGTTCTAAGAGGTCTACAGCTGGAGAGAGACGCACCAGTCTGGCTAATTCTGCCCAATACCTGGGACAATTAAACATAATTACTTCAATTTTAATTAATAATCTTTATTGTCACAAGTAGGCTTGCATTAACACTGCAATGAGGTTACTGTGAAAAGCCCCTAGTCGCCACATTCCGGCGCCTGTTCGGGTACACAGAGGGAGAATTCAGAATGTCCAATCCACCTAACCTGCACATCTTTGGACTGTGGGAGGAAACTGGAGCACCCGGAGGAAACCCACGCACACACAGGGAGAACGTGCAGACTCCGCACAGACAGTGACCCAAGCCGGGAATCGAACCTGGGACCCTGGAGCTGTGAAGCAACAGTGCTAACTACTGTGTTACTGTGACGGATATGGCCCAGGTGCGCCCAGACATGAGCTAACCAGTTTCTATATTTGGAACTGATTCAGCATTTTTAATACAGCTTGGTCTGTCTGCCAAAAGGCAGAGTAAACTGCCTCCAGACAGAATCACCTCGAAACATCTTCAGAGAAACAGGAAGTGGAGCTCAGGGTGTAGAGGCAGAGAAAGGCAGCCAGAAAACCTCCAAGGGTTCTTTTGGCATTAGCTATGAGAAGCGGTTGAACAAACTCGGTTTGTTCTCACTGGAACGACGGAGGTTGAGGGGCGACCTGATAGAGGTCTACAAAATTATGAGGGGCATATACAGAGTGGATAGTCAGAGGCTATTTCCCAGGGTAGAGGGGTCAATTATTAGGGGGCATAGGTTTAAGGTGCAAGGGGCAAGGTTTAGAGGAGATGTACGAGGCAAGTTTTTTACACAGAGGGTAGTGGGTGCCTGGAACTCGCTAACGGAGGAGGTGGTGGAAGCAGGGACGAAAGTAACATTTGAGGGGCATCTTGATAAATACATGAATAGGATGGGAATAAAGGGATATGGACCCCGGAAATGTAGAAGATTTTAGTTTAGAAGGGCAGCATGGTCGGCGCAGGCTTGGAGGGCCGAAGGGCCTGTTCCTGTGCTGTACTTTTCTTTGTTCCTTTGTTTGTTCTTTGGTTGTGTGGTGATATGCATCACTGTAAATACACACAGGGTTAATGTAGATACACTTGGACTGAGTAAACACAGGAGGGAACACCAGACATTCAACCAATAGGTCAGTAAGATAGGAGACGGCCAATGGGCAGTCAAGACACACCCAGAGGTGACACTACCACAAGGGGGCTGCCCATATAAAAGGACAGGGCACACATGCTCTTTCTCTTTCCATAGGCGACATTCAGAGAGACAGGGGTACATCAGGGAAGCATCACACCCACCACATGGATTAGAGCGGACCTGGTTAGTTAGACTGAGTTACTATAGCAAGATCAGCAGGAGAGTCAAACTCAAGTAGGAGAATTGTTAACTGTTCAATAAATGTGTTAAACCTATCTCCAAGTCTGAATCTTCCTTTGTCAGAGCATACATCAAGGAAGCAGCTTATGCTACATGAAGGAGCAGAACACAACAGGTCCTGTTGTAAATAATTGGACAGTTTGAAGGCGTCAGGCACCAGAAGAAATCAACATTTTTCGCTTCACTACATCCTCACCCCTCTACCAATCTCACCTGTGAAAGCGTCTTGCAGACATTCAGCTGCTCTGATATTCCTACAATCTGTCAAACCTTTGGTTCAGACACTGTAAAACCCTGACGTCAAACAATAGAGACTAAACTGATTCAATTTTTCTGAATATTATTTTTATCTCAACTAACTACAACAAGTATTTGTTTGGAAATGTGTTGGTGACTATCATTTCTTAAGTAGCTTGCACTGTAGCACAGTGGTTAGCACTGCTGTTCACAGCTCCAGGGTCCCGGGTTTGATTCCCGGCTTGGGTCACTGTTCCTTTCTGAGAACTGTTTTGCTTGATTCTAATTGTTTTCCCTTCATTTAGATTTTAGAATGATTTCACTTCCATTGCAGTCCTGCAACACGCATTCTGGCATTCTCAATCTCAATTACTATTTTATCAGAATAGAGTTGAAAAGCCTCACCAGACGCTGATAAGGGAGAGATTGAATAGAGAGAGAAAGCTCTGTACATCCCCCCCTGCTCAACATGAGGTAATGGAACGGATCTTTGCAATTCCTGTTCCATGAAATTCTCGGCAAGAGCTATTACATTGAGCGGAATCTCACCAGAACTTGGCAAAGTGTCAGGCCCAGACAGAAAACTGACGTGTAGCTCTCCAATCGCACAGACCAGTTTTCTCACAGAATCTTAAGCCTCCTTGCCAAAAGATAATGAGTGGGTGGGGTTTACTCTGGCAGGGCGGGGGGGGGGGGGGGGGGGGGGGGGGGGGGGGGGGGGGGGGCTCATAGAACCGGAATCGGCTCCAACAAGATCGGGGCGCCATCATTAAGGGTCACTCTGGTCAGTGCTGCAGCCCACCCGCCAACCAGGGAACTATCATGGGCTCCTCCCCACCCCCCTCTCCCCTGCTCCACCGCTGACATTCATCCCCGGCAATCCTCACGGGCACCCCTCCACCTCAATGTCTGCTCTCCTGCCCCACCACCTCACATCAATGCACCTCTCCCCCCACCCCCCCCCACATTGGGGCTCCCATTAGGGTCTGTCCCTGGTCAACCTGTGCCAAGGGCCAGTTCCAGGGCATTACCCGGGCATGTCCCTTTGCCCTGGAGGTTTTACTTCCTCTACATCCCGGAGGGATCAACTCAGCTGCCCTACGCCTGGCCCAACGTGCTGTAACCCTCGCCAATGGGATGTATGAATATTTAGTGTGGGGGAATCATTTGAGGGTGGGGGGGGGGGGGGGGTGCACGAATGGCATTTAAATGCATTGATATTTATTAAAATGAGGTTCACGTCAATCTTGTTGCCAGTGAGGGGCGGGGAAAATGGGGAAAAGCCATCTCTCCAACGGAAATCGCATTTCCCGATTCTCCCAAGAGTTTCCGCCCTCACTGACGGATCCTGCAGGTGCTGAGTGCGGCCTCAATAACGCTCCCACGTTGGAAACAATAGGGGTGGCCATCCCAGAGAATGTCAAAAAAGAGTGTGCGATTTCCCACGGAATTTTGAGCCCCATAAACAAAACTGTTTTTCTCCACGTGAATCACGCCGTGCTCCAGGTTGCCTCCCTTCGATTCCCTTGCTCCGGGGAACCTCCATTCCTGGGGCGCTCCATATAAACCCCTCCTCAGCACTTGTTCCAGATCCATTGGAGGTGAGAAAGGAGCCAGGACGTGTGCTCCAGCTTCCCGGAGGGAGCCCTGACCCAGACTTTTGGATGGAGCCCAGCAGAGGCGTCTCGTCCTGGACCTGCGCTCCCAGAAACGCTCCACCAGCAAGGTGACCATTCCCACCCGGAAGGCTGTGGTAGTGAGTGCCAGCTCATTCCAGAAGAGGAGAGGGGGGGGAAATGAATGCACGTGGCCAGGCTAAGTCTGCCACCTCCAGTCTCTCACCACACCTCCTCAACCATCCATGGCACGTCCAAGGCGATCGCTCACCCAGCCGCCTTGCGGGTCGCCCACCTGTATCAGGACGGCTCACAAGATCTAACGAGATCTCGCGGGACATCACCTGACTGCGGCATCGTTCAGCTCTGGTTTCCACAAATGTCGACCAGGCGAAATGGCACTCGGGGTGGATCTCCAGGTTATCAGAGGCCCCTGGGTAGCCGGCTGGGCAAAGTGATACCCTGGAATTCCTGATGCCAGCTGGGCACCTTGACATTGTCATCCAGATGGACTGGAAGTTCCAACTTGGCACTGAATGTAAGTAATGAAAGTGTGGCCTTGGCAGGGTTTCATAGAATTTACAGTGCCATTCGGCCCATCGAGTCTGCACCAGCTCTTGGAAAGAGCACCCTACCCAAGGTCAACACCTCCCCTATCCCAATAACCCAGTAACCCACCCAACACTAAGGGCAATTTTGGTCACTAAGGGCAATTTAGCATGGCCAATCCACCTAACCTGCACATCTTTGGACTGTGGGAGGAAACCGGAGCACCCGGAGGAAACCCACGCACACACCGGGAGGATGTGCAGACTCCGCACAGACAGTGACCCAAGCCGGGAATCGAACCTGGGACCCTGGAGCTGTGAAGCCATTGTGCTATCCACAATGCTACCGTGCTGCCCTCACCAAGGCCCAATAAAAAGGGTCCCGTTTAATATTGGGGTCATTGTCGCTGCTCACTGAGAAACACCCAGTGAAACGGGACCAAAACGAGACTCTGCTTTTTTCCTGTGAAATCGTGCCCAATGTTCCCAATCACTTAATTTGGAATTGAGGTTTTAATTGCTTAATTGATTGCATCAATATACAAAGGGGATAAAGGTGGCACTGTTTTGTTGTTGGAGAAGTGATTGCTGAACACAATAAACTTGGAGTCAGGAAATCAAGACTTGCTTCCTAGTTCTTATTATCGAGTTCCCATTGGAGCGGAACAATATCCCTGCTCGGAGAAGAGCGAGTGCTTCTCGGCCCCTCGCCGGGGGTGCAGGTGACTCGGGATTGGGCCCGGCTCCGTAAATATAATTTTACAAGCCTGCTGGGCAGGGCCAAGGAGGATCTGTGGAGGCGGGACAACTGCCCTCCATCACTGGCAGTCCCGGGCGCAGGCGGTAAAGATAAATGTTTTGCTGCGGTTTCTGTTTTCATTCAAGTGTTCACTGGTCTTGCCGGAGCATTTTTTGTGGGGGTGGAACGGTTGATTTCATCGTTTATCTGGGTAGGCAAGGTCGTCAGCATGCGGAAAACAGCGCTTCAGAGTGTAATGATATGTATAATCTAAGGAGAGTAAAGGGTGAACAAGATGATGTTTATGTATTTCAACACTAGATGGCAGCAGTGAGTAGTCTCATAAAAGGCTGAGGCTCTAAGCCTTCTGGGAGAAGCTGATGGAGAAGAAAGTGTGAGGTTGAGATAGAGTGTTGGTTATATTAGAGATTACTGTAACATAGATTCAATACCATTACTTAGTTAGCTATTGCACAGTAGAGTGTGCAAACCATTTAAAGTAGTGTAAAATAAATGCGCTTTGTTTTAATAACATAGCTCGGTGTTCTTTGTAAACACTACAACTTTTAGTTATCTTGGAGAACTATACAAGGAACATCACACTGCTGTTTATCATAAGACCATAAGATATAGGAGCAGAATTAGGCCATTCGGCCCATTGAGTCCGCTCCGCCATTCAATCATGGCTGATATTTTTCTCATCCCCATTCTCCTGCCTTCTCCCCATAACCCCTGAACTCCTTATTAATCTAAGAACCTATCTATCTCTATCGTCAAGACACACAGCCTTATGTGGCAAAGAGTTCCACAGATTCCCACCCTCTGGCTGAAGAAATTCCTCCTCATCTCTGTTTTAAAGGATCGTCCCTTTAGTCTGAGATTGTGCCCTCTGCTTCTAGTTTTTCCTACAAGTCATCCTCTCCACATCCACTTTATCCAGGCCTCGCAGTATCCTGTAAGTTTCAATAAGATCCCCCTACTTCCTTCTAAACTCCAATGAGTACGGGCCCAGAGTCTTTAACTATTCCTCATACGACAAGCTCTTCATTCCAGGGATCATCTTGTGAACCTCCTCTGGACCCTTTCCAAGGCCAGATCGTCCTTCCTTAGATACGGGGCCCAAACCTGCTCACAATACTCCAAATGGGGTCTGACCAGAGCCTTATACAGCCTCAGAAGTACATCCCTGGTCCTGTATTCCAGCCCTCTCGACATGAATGCTAACATTGCATTTGCCTTCCTAACTGCCGACTGAGCCTGCACATTAGCCTGAAGAGAATCATGAACAAGGACTCCCAAGTCCCTTTGTGCTTCTGATTTCCTCAGCATTTCCCCATTTAGAAAATTGTCTATGTCTAAATTCCTCCTTCCAAAGTGCATAACCTCACACTATTCCACATTGTATTTCATTTGCCACTTCACTTCCCACTCTCCTAGCCTGTCCAAGTCCTTCTGCAGCCCCCTTGCTTCCTCAATACTACCTTCCCTCTACAGATCTTTGATCATCTGAAAACTTAGTAACAGTGCCTTCAGTTCCTTCTTCCAGATCATTAATGTATATTGTGAAAAGTTGTGGTCCCAGCACAGACCCCTGAGGCACACCACGAGTCACCGGCTGCAACAGTTTAAAAAATATAGCGGCCGCACTGCGCATGCGTGCCCGATTATCGATGCGCCGATCATCATGCGGCATGCGTACTGCGGCTGAATATTTTTATTTTCACATGTTCGTGGCCGCTTGCAGCCGGCGTTATGAAAAGTCGGCTGCAGAGCGGGGATTTGCGCGATCGGCAGTGCGGCGGACAACGGCTCTGCGACCCTCCCAACACCCGCCCGCGACCCACCCACGGGTCGCGCCCCTGACTTTGAAGAACACTGCCCTAAGGGTTCCTTCACCTTAAGTTCCCGAATCAAGTCTGCCTCATTACACATCACCAAATCCAGAATTGCCTGTTCCCTAGTCGGCTCTGTCACAAGCTGCTCCAAAAAAACATCTCTTAGACATTCCACAAATTCCTTTTCTTGGGATCCACTCCCAACCTGATTTTCCCAGTCCACCTGCAGATTGGCGTCCCCCATGGTTATTGTAATATAGCCTTTTTTACACGCGGAGGAACATAGGCCCCCTCGGGATTAGCCTGCCCGCCGATCGGTGGGCCCCGATTGCGGACCTGGCCATGGTGGAGACCCCTCCCAGAGTCGGATACCCCCTCCCCCACACCAAGCCAGCCCCGGCAGCCAGAACGCCGAGGTCCTGCCGGGGAGGACCACACGCGAACGACGCCGGCGGGACTCGGCTGAGCTCGGCCCGTCGAGCACGGAGAATCACTGGGGGGGGGGGGGGGGGAGTTGCGTTAAGCGGCTCTCGACCGCCGCGGTGGCGACCGCGGTGGCGCCGATTCTCTGGTTGCCGGTGAATCACCTCACACTCATCCAGATTGAATTCCATTTGACACTGATCAGCCCATCTAACCAGCCCGTCAATATCCTCCTGTAATCAAAGGCTACCCTCCTCACTATTTACCACCCGCCAATTTTTGTTTATCCGCAAACTCACCACTTGAGTCCTGTTTCCATGCTCTGTGGGTGGTGGGGGCCCTTGGCTGGGGAGGGGGTGGGGGGACACTTGGCCAGGGGTAGTGGACCCTCTGCAAGGGTGGGCCGCCATGGGATGGCGTGAGGGAGGCACTGGGGGTCAAGCAGGAGCAGCCCTTGTCCCTGCCCCACTGACTGCTGAGGCCTCTGGCCGTGCGGCTGAAGGCTGTCGCTAACAGGGAATTGGCAATCATGGTTCAGTGAGCACTTCACACAACCCAAGTGGATTCCCGTGGCGGTCCATGTAGCGTGTGGGAGTCATTGCCTAGCAACCCAATCACACCGTGATGGCTGGACACTGTTCCTGGACACTGTACTTAAACAGTGTGGGAGGCAACACCACACACACAGCAGCCAAGATCCCAACACCCAGGGATGGGACATAGCTCCGGGGACATGTCCATGGCTGGGGGAGAGGGGGGGGGGGGGGTGGGGGGGGGGGGGGGGTGGGGGAGGGGGGGGGGGGTGCAATGGGGAGACCAGCGTCATGGACAGATGTTTCTGCGGCAGGCAGTGATGAGGGGTTTACATGATGTTGAAAGAAGCAGCTGAAGTTGCAAAGTCAGTACCGACCCTGAAGACACAATTAAAAATTCAAGTCAACCTGAAGCAAAGCAAAATACTGCACTAACATTTATTTTACTGCTTCAAAATAGAATTACATGTGTGTACCTCGGTCCAATGATTCCCTCCCTCTATAACCACAGCTCGTCTGAAGACTACACTTTGCCTTGACTTCCCATGTGGGAAGTTAACTAGGTTGTAATGAAATTTCTGTCCGTACTTTATGACTTCACCAAGTACTGGAACATTTTGTCCCAGAGTAATGGGAACGGAACAGGTTCTGTAAAAACACCTCACAGAGTCACAACTGTTTACAGCATGGAAACAGGCCCTTCGGCCCAACCTGTCCATGCCGCCCCGTTTTTACCACTAAACTAGTCCCAATATCCTGCGTTTGGCCCATATCCCTCTCTACCCATCTTACCCATACAGCTGTCTGAATACTTATTAAAAAGACACAATTGTACCCTCCTCTACCACTACTTCTGGCAACTCATTCCAGGCACCCACCACCCTCTGTGTGAAATAATTTCCCCTCTGGGCTCTTTTGTATCTCTCCTCTCTCACCTTAAACCTATGCCCTCTAGCTCTAGACTCCTCTACCTTTGGGAAAAGATGTTGACTATCTACCTTATCGATGCCCCTCATTATTTTATAGACCTCTATAAGATCACCCCCTAACCCTCCTGCGCTCCAGGGATAACAGTCCCAGCCTATCCAGCCTCTCCTTATAACTCAGACCATCAAGTCCTGGTAGCATCCTCGTAAATCTCTTCTGCTCTCTTTCTAGTTTAACAATATCCTTCCTAGAATAGCTGCCCAGAACTGAACAACTGTTCCATAAAAGCTGTTACTCTCTGTTTCTAAATGCGAGCAAAATATGAATGTAAATATCTTGGTTTCCAGGATTTGCGGGTCAGAGTTGAGAGGGAAGGGTTTTGAGGGCAGGGTTTTGGGGCAGGGATTTGGGGGCAGGGTTTTGGGGGCTGGGTATGGGGGCAGGGTTTTGGGAGCAGGGTTTTGGGGGCAGGATTTGGGGGAGGGTTTTGGGGCAGGGTTTTGGGGGCTGGGTTTTGGGGGCAGGGTTTTGGGGGCAGGATTTGGGGGAGGGTTTTGGGGCAGGGTTTTGGGGGCTGGGTTTTGGGGGCAGGATTTGAGGGAGGGTTTTGGGGCAGGGTTTTGGGGGCTGGGTTTTGGGGGCAGGATTTGGGGGGCAGGGTTTAGGGGGCAGGGTTTTGGGGGCAGGTTGTTGGGGCAGGGTTTTGGGGCAGGGATTTTGGGGGGCAGGGTTTGGGAGCAGGGTTTTGGGGCATGGGTTATGGGGGCAGGGTTTTGGGGGCAGGGTTTTGGGGGCAGGGTTTTGGGGGCAGGGTTTTGGGGGCAGGGTTTTGGGGGGCAGGGTTTTTGGGGACAGTGGTTTTGGGGCAGGGGTTTGGAGGCAGGGTTTTGAGGGCCAGGGTTTTGGGGGCAGGGTTTTGGGGGCAAGGGTTTTGGGGCATGTTTTGGGCATGGGTTTTGGGAGCAGGGTTTTGGAGGCAGGGTTTTGGGGGCAGGGTTTTGGGGGCAGGGTTTTGGGGGCAGGGTTTTGGGGGCAGGGTTGTTGGGGCAGGGTTTTGGGGCAGTGTTTTGGGGGCTGGGTTTTGGGGCAGGGTTTTGGGGGCAGGGTTTTGGGGCAGGGTTTTGGGGGCTGGGTTTGGGGGCAGGGTTTGGGAGCAGGGTTTTGGGGGCTGGGTTTTGGGGCAGGGTTTTGGGGGCAGGGTTTTGGGGGCAGGGTTTTGGGGGCAAGGTTTTGGGAGCAGGGTTTTGGGGCAGGGTTTTGGGGGCAGGGTTATGGGGGCAGGGTTTTGGGGGGCAGGGTTTTGGGGGCAGGGTTTTGGGGCATGGTATGGGGGCAGGGTTTTAGGGGCAGGGTTTTGGGGGCTGGGTTTTGGGGGCAGGGTTTTGGGGGCAGGGTTTTGGGGGCATGGTTTTGGGGCCAGGGTTTTGGGGGCAGGGTTTTGGGGGCAGGGTTTTGGGGGCTGGTTTGGGGCTGGGTTTTGAGGGGCTGGGTTTTGGGGGCAGGGTTTTGGGGCAGGGTTTTGGGGCAGGGTTTTGGGGGGCTGGGTTTTGGGGGGCAGGGTTTTGGGGCAGGGTTTTGGGGGCAGGGTTTTGGGGCAGGGTTTTGGGGCTGGGTTTGGGGCAGGGTTTGGGAGCAGGGTTTTGGGGGCTGGGTTTTGGGGGTTGGGTTTGGGGGCAGGGTTTTGGGGGTCTGGGTTTTGGGAGCAGGGTTTTGGGGGCAGGGTTTTGGGGGCAGGGTTTGGGAGCAGGGTTTTGGGGACAGGGTTTCCGGGGCAGGTATTGGGGGAAGATTTTGGGGGCAGGGTTTTGGGAGCAGGGTTTTGGGGGCAGGTTGTTGGGGCAGGGTTTGGGGGGCAGGGTTTTGGGGGCTGGTTGTTGGGGGACAGGGTTTCCAGGGCAGGTATTGGGGGCAGGTATTGGGGGCAGGTTTTGGGGGCAGGTTTTGGGGGCATGGTTTTCCGGGGGCAGGGTTTCCGGGGCAGGGTTTTGGGGTCAGGTTGTTGGGGGGCAGGGTTTTGAGGGGCAGGTTTTGGGGGCAGGGTTTGGGGGCAGGGTTGTTGGGGCAGGGTTTTGGGGGCAGGGTTTTTGGGGCAGGGTTTTGGGGGCAGGGTGTTGGGGGCAGGGTTTTGGGGGCAGGGTTTTGGGGGCAGGGTTTTGGGGGCTGGGTTTTGGGGGCAGGGTTTTGGGGGCTGGGTTTTGGGGGCAGGGTTTGGGGCAGGGTTTTGGG